>NC_079220.1:14176603-14231603 GCF_029633865.1 Lampris incognitus | reverse complement strand
TACGTCGGATGCCCTCCCTGACACACAACCACTAACCCTATGGACGGGGGGGGGGGGGGGGGCACAGGTAAAGCGCTGGAGGCCATCCCAGTATTCATGGACTTGCACCCACTCCTGTCGCCACAGCAGGGCTAATAGAATAGAAAAGTAAAATATATACTACTTGATGACCTACATTACTTCAGAAAGAAGTGGTGAGAAAGTGCTTTGAGTGTTCATGTAAAGCTGAACTCTCTGTTGTTTCTGGAAACACATTTTAACTGTTATTTCTGGAAATACATGTCAACACGAAGCAGGTTTTCAGGTAAATATCGCTGCTGAAAGCCCCTTGTCATCACTGCTAATGTTTAAACACGAGCTGCTCTCATGTTGTTTTAGCTCGTTGTTATTATCTGTTGATGGGCTCTCGTACCATGTGTTTTTTATTTATATATATATATAGCGGGGTTTTTTCGGAAACCGTCAATGGTGTTGATAAAAGTGCTCAACAATTGAGGAGCGGAATACTAATTGATATTTATGTTTTATAGACAACACTTCTAACATTATAGTAATTATTATTTTTGTTTTTACTTTGAACAACAGAGAACCTGTTAAACAAGTGTTCACTGTTTACATACAACACACACCCTTCAAGTAGGGTGTGTGTGTGTGTGTGTGTGTGTGTGTGTGTGTGTGTGTGTGTGTGTGTGTGTGTGTGTGTGTGTGTGCCATATTGCAAAGACACACACACAAGCATAAACATGTCTTCACATGCACACACACACACACACACACACACGCACACACAATCATAAACATCTAGAAACAAACATGTCTACACGTGTGTGTGTGTGTGTGTGTGTTTCTAAACATGTCTACACACACACACACCCTGCCTGCACTTGTGTGTGTGTGTGCATGTAAAGACACACACACGCATGTGAAGACCCCACACACACACACACACACACACACACAGGGTGTATGTGTGTGTGTTTTTGCTACATGCTTTTAAATGCTTGCTAGTTATTTAGTTTCTTGATGTATTGCTTTGCCATCATTGAACTAGCATATATATATGTATATATTTTTGTGTATATATATATATGTGTGTGTATATGTATACATATACACACACACACACACACACACACACACACACACACACACACACACATATATATATATATAATCCACTGGATTGTTTTGCTCCTTATTTGTTGAGCACTTTCCCTACCGTTGAGTGTTTCTTTTAACAAAGTTACCTACACATATCTGTACCTGGGTAAAGCCAAACTCTTTGTCAGCCATCCGCTCCTTCACCACATATTCTCCATTTCTGCATCCACCCAGACTCGTACAGGCCTGTCTCTGGTTTACCTCTATCCTCTGTTTGGCCGATCTTGACTCTTCGTCTTTGTTCATGTTGACATGAAGAACATTTGCACCATGACAGCACAACACAAATCAAGCTCACAACGATGTGGACAACACATCTCTCTCCCTCTCCATCTGTGTTTATCTCTCTATATTTCTTTCTCTTTCTCTCTCACTCTCTGTAGGTACATTGTGCTTGGTTTTTAAACACACACACGCGCGCGCGCGCGCACACACACACACACACACACACACACACACACACATTCTCTCACGGTTTTTCTCTCACCAACCGCTCTGCTTCTCTTTTGGTTTCCTTCTCGCTCGCGTCCCATTTCATTGTGGCAGAAGAGCATCAAAAGCTGCACGCTCTTTCCCTCCACTTGCAGCAAGCGGTCTGTCTATCCGCCTCACGCTTCTGTCCCATCACTCAACCACACACTGCGCCATCTTACATGCCTCTCATGCACAACACATCACACATGTTCGGTATGTCTACACCGGTATAGTCGCTGCTCATCGTGTGTCATGCTCATCGTGCACTTCATCTGCACACTTGCTGCGACTCCTCTTCTTCACTGTTTCCTATGTTGAGACGGCACATGATAACACACAACCTATGTTATTATGTGTGTGCATGGTATGCCATACACTCTCATGTGCGCTGGCTCCTTCCCATGCTAATTAACTAATATTGCATTTTGGCCTTTCACGCTGGTATGTCTAGCCTGTCTGTCAGGGGGGACAGGGCGCATCGTAGGGTTCATTAAAAAGCTCAAAAGTCTTCAAGTCTCGACGCCTCCTAACCTCATAGGTGTCACAGGACACGGCAACTCCCAGTGCAGACTCAACTCTGCTCCTCTGAAAACCCCAGCGAGGTGTGAAGGTCTGGATAATGAGCGGGCAGCGCACAGAGGAAAATCAGCGAGAATGCTTTCGCAGCGCTGGCCAGTCGGTTTGTTTTTCGTGATTAAGGAAGAATTTAGCCCTGCTTCACAGTTTCTACAAGGAAAAGTGATTGTGTAACGTTATAAAATTGTGTTTTCTCCAGAAAAAAAGGTGTTCAATTGCTTCTTCTTTTTTTTAACCTAAGTTCTGTGAGCAAAGCCAACCGCACAATGATACATTATTGGGGTTTTGTGGGCACTTATTGTTTTGTACCCCTAATAATGGACATGAAAGCAATGCTCTCATGTCCACTAATCAGTCATGACAGGTCTGTGTGTGTGTGTGTGTGTGTGTGTGTGTTTGTGTGTGGAATGTAATGACCTTATGTAAAAGGGGTACAGAAACCCTCATCAGAAGGGCCATTGTCAACATCAACAGAACGCGATCACCTCTCTCTCTCTCTCTCTCTCTCTTTCCCCCTCTCGCTCTCTCACTCTATCTATATCCATCCATCTCTCTATCCATCTCCTACCCAAACTCCACCTCTCTACCTAGTTGTTCCACTGCTCTGCCCTTACTCTACCGTACAATATGTTTGCACTTATACGCGAGGCCATGTGGGGGAGTTTTTGTGTGGCGCTGTGTGTGTGTGTGTGTGTGTGTGTGTGTGTGTGTGAGTGGGCACGTGTTCGGGGGGGTGTGTGTGTTGCAGCCCCTTACAGCACATGCTATACAGCAACGGGACTGCTTACGTTTAAAGAAACAACAGGAATGTGTGTGTGTGAGAGAGCGTGCGTGTGAGAGCGTGCGCGTGCGCGTTGGTCTATCGTGCAGTTTAGCAGTCAGACTCACCTCCCCTGGGACTTGAACACCGGTTCTCACGATCGTCCCCAAGTCTCAATTACACAAACAGACAAGCCTGGCAAATAGACACAAGGACCGCGAATAACTCCCAGACGCTCAGCCGCATCCGTACGTACGCGCACGGATATGCAGTCACACACACACACACACACACACACACACACACACACACACACACACACACACACACACACACTGCCAGGAAACTGCTGGAGTCACAAAAAGTAAAAAAAACAAAACATAAACAATTAATTTAAAAAATTTTAAAAAGCCTAAAAACTACAGACACCAGCTTGGCAAGACGCGCAGTAAGAACGGTGTGTTGTGGCATTGTTATGTTGTGCAAAACTAATCCCTGGCAAGTCTCACACTGCCATGTTAATCTGCTGTTACGTCTGTACACAAGAACTAGAAAGTAGATGACGGTGATGCAAACGGGTGTGTGTGTGTGTGTGTGTGTGTGTGTGTGCGTGGAGATGTGCGCAGCGTTTCTGTTCATATGTATAAATGAGTGAACAGATAGAACAGCAGAGACTTCCACGGTGATTGACAGTAGCCTATTGAAAATGAAAGTGACTCCCTTTCCATTATTCTTCTCTCTCCTTCCGTATCTATCCTCCATCCATCCATCCACACAAACGCGCACCCACACGCAGACCCACACAAAGTAATCTATAACATCCGACTGATTACGCATCAGCGCGCATGGCTGCACACGAGCTGTCAGACAGAAAGCCGCGCGGGGCGCCCGGCGCTCACACACACACAGACACACCAAACATGTCGGGGAACTTCCTGCAGCGTTTACTCTACCGTCCGAATTTCGTCTTCTTGAAATCCATCGTCGGCAGCGTGCCTCTGCTCCGCCGACCTCCCCTACGGCTCCGTCATTTCGGATGTCCCAGTCCGGCGCGTCCCAAACAACACGCACGCACACGCGCACGCGAGTCCGGCAGAAGCATCGAAAGGGGTCAACAACAGTGAAGTAAAAAAAAAAAAACAAACAAAAAAACAAAATAAAACCAGTTGTTAGAAGAGGCAGATTTGTTAGAAGAAGGAGAAAAACAAGGGATAAGCCGAGTTAAAGCAACTGTTAGGCGCCTGCCAGATACTAAAGAGAGGAGTTTGCTCACAGACTCATGTTTGCAGGATGTTCCGCGGGACTGGACTTGTAACCCCTCCTCCGCCCCCTCCCCCGGCTGATAACGCACCGCCACAGCCCCTCCCCACATCTCTGTCTCCCTCTCTCCCTCTCTCTTTCCCTGTTCAGTCACTCTCTCGAACGTACCCTTTCCACGCAGAGGCCCCCTTGCGCCACCATTCAAACAATACACGCCAGCTAAACGGAGGATAAAGTGCTCCCCCAAAACAGTGAGGACTGGCACGAGGCCAAAGGCATCAAGAGTCTTGCTGAGCTGTCATTCGTTTTAAAGATCTTATTTTGTATTTTTGCCTTTATTAGACAGTGCAGTGAAGAAGCAGACAGGAAATAAGGGAGGGGGAGAGAGGGAGGGATATGACGTGCAACAAAGGTCACGGTTGGATTCGAACCAGCGACGTTGCGACCACGTGGGTCATGAGGCATGCGATCTAATGGTCTCTCTCATCTTGCTGTAATAGAGATGCAGTCTCTTATTCTCTCAAATGCATGATGGGGACTAAAATGCACGAGAGGACTGCTGACACCGTCTTAGAATCCAAAATGTCAGTATGTCAACATGATAAGTGACCGACAGACGCTGGATAACGTGTTTACTCGCAGTTAGGATTCTTTTCTAAATGGTATTTATACATAAAGGAAGAGTAGGGGTCTCCAAAGGTCTCGTGGATTTTAACTGTTGCACTTATCAAAATTGTAGAGAACATTTGAAGGATTGCCGTCATGTTTTAATGACACATACCTTATTAACGGTGACACACTATGCTTAATTGCATGTATAGAGAGAGAGAGAGAGAGAGAGAGAGAGAGAGAGAGAGAGAGAGAGAGAGAGAGAGAGAGAGAGAATTTAATACGAGTATATGCGTGTTGCACACATATATGAATCCATGCATCTTATTTTGAAACACATTATTTTATTTTCACCTATCTGGTCGTTTTTCCTACTCCATCCTAACTGTCAACGGGTGGTTTTGCAGATCATTTCATACTTATATGCATATCCGTTTTAAAATCATAAACATAAAAAGATTTATTTGCGGACATTCAAATATTTGTGGGCCACGTTGCACTGCGTGTTTTCTCCTCGGAGCGGTTCAGACCAAAATGACATCTTCCTTATCCATGATGGATTTGTTTTTGTTTTTTTATTCCTGGATGTGTGTCACTAACAAAGCTAAATTTGAATCGTGGGAAAAAAACACCAAACAATTAAAACGCACATTGAAATTGAATTTTTAGCTCGAAAAAAAATCCAAGTTCATGCTGCTATGAGAAATTCTACAAGAATCCTGATTGATGTGAATAACAATGACTAATTAAAGCAAGCAAGATTAACAAATTCAGTGGGAAGGTACATAGGACATGTGCCATCTGCCATTTTCCAACACCCTCGGCAGACATCATCCGCTGTGATCCCTGCATGCATATACGTATTTATGATATATAATATCTACTACTACTTTCGGCTGCTCCCGTTAGGGGTCGCCACAGCGGATCATCCGTCTTATTTATGATCCGCATATTTGATTTGGCAAAGATTTTACGCCGGATGCCCTTCCTCACGCAACCCTCCCCATATGTCCGGGCTTGAGACCGGCACTAAAGATGCACTGGCTTGTGCATCCTCAGTGGCTGTGGTATATGATATATAATATTGTGGCGAACGTAGAAGTAACAACAAAAGTAACTTTGCAGCCCCGTTATTGAACTCACACAGAAACAAGAACTTAACGAAATGTGACACAATACATGGGGCTCATCAACTCGAACAACAAAGTTGTTCAGGGTTTCAGTTACAAGGTTACACAACACAACCGAATTACAACTGCAATTACACCACAACAAATAGTAATCACATAAACACCTAAAACCACATAAAACACTTACAAAACATTTAATAACAACTGACAATCTGCACGCAGTGCCTGATGGGTAAAACAGGACAATTGGCACAATTCTGACGTGGTAGCAACTTCGCTACAATATATTGTAGCGAATTCGGGGGACAACGCAACCACAGGAACTGCCGCGGCCGGGAAGCGAACCTGTATGGCCCGCATCGCAGGAGCAATCGCTAACCGCTCGACTGAAAGGGTCAGACCCGCGAGTCAGCGGCCAGCGTGTCTACTTATCCATGCACGTTACAATATCATATATATATTTATATATATGCTGTGGAATGTGAAAGTCTTCTATTTTTTTAAAATGCAGAGATTAAAGAAGTGAGGAAGTGTTTCAGCTGGTGGGATGGCGTCTTCGTGTCATTTCTAATGCATTTTCTGGAGGATTTGGTGTACTCAAACAACATTGCAATTACAACGTATCGCCATAGGGTGTCAGTAACTTCAAAAAATTACAGTCTTCAGCGCTGTACATTTAAATCCAGCTGGAGGAGTGCAGTGCAGCTCTCTGCCAGGCCCCTTCTCCATACACGTACACACAGACAGAAAAAAACAGTGCTTTTCCTGCCATTATAAGACTGACTGAACGGGAAATATGGGGGGGGGGGTTGTTCAATGAAATGAAATGAATGAAGGCGAATGGCTGCTCGGCTGATTGACTTTCATTCACAAATCCATCAATCAATCAATCAGGTTACATTTTATATAGCACTTTCTACCTGCAACAGCCACTCAAAGTGCTTTACAAAAACAATGACCCCATAACCTGTCTGTAGTGCAAGTTAGAATTGGGGGATTCTAATATCGATCATTAAGTGTAACAATACAGACTGTCCCTCACTGTGTCGAGTTTAAATGCGACATAACGAACTGGAACTCTTAGTACAGTCTCTCGTTTGTAAGTGAAACTTTACAGACTGGAACTCTTTTCTTACATTCTCATACCTGAACGACAGTAAGAAAACATAGCTCAGCCATGGGAAATGTTTTATTGCAGCTACTGAGATGATTTCCAGCTCCTACTCTTGAAAGTGTATTTTATAGCAGTTTTAACATTGGCGACTATGGCAATTCTGCGTGTCGGCGAGGTGAATAAGGTGAATTATTTTTGGTTCATCCAGTATTCCTCTAGTTCTCAGAGAGCAGCAGTAAATGATTTTGCTCTTTTGTGTAATACGATCGACTTCTCGTTTACTTTCAAGACGTATACCTGAAAACATAATACCTGAATACATAATAGCTGAATACATCATGTAATTCCCTCGAAGCAAAGGCAGACACAAGAGACACAAGTGGACTTCTTGCTATTGGTTCATTTGAAGGCTTCTCTCCAAATCCACCGTGAAAACTAAACACACAGTATTCACGAAAAAAATACAGAGACCATGTTAGCTTACGTATACGTATGTGTACGTGTACTAACCTTAAACTGAGACTTCAAAATAATAGTACTATTACCTGTACTAAATGAAATAATGTGTAAATAACAAATGCAGTTTAAATGAACTCTCAATTATGACAGTGGTCTTGGAAAAAGACAAATTATACAAATGGTGTAAATATAATGGCATCAGTTACACTCCCGCCAAAATCACACACACATATCTTAGTGTGGGATTTCTCTAAACACAATGGTTGTTGTAAATGAACACTTCAACTTCTCAATGAAACATTTCCTGTTATTAACCATTTAACATGGAATTTCAGGTAAAACATTGAACACCTTAGTCTACCTTCTGTACAGGTCTTTCAAGGACCACCGTTTTAGTTCTGGGTTTCCCCTTTTTGCCAAATGTGGTGTTACTAACCAAAAATCTTAGTTTTCTCACCCTACTATCTGACCCTGGATAGATTTCTGCGATTCTGGCCAGCTTCCATTCATTGCGTGGTGCCAGGTCATCTTGTAGAAGGACGATGTCGTTGATCTTCTAATTCCTTTTGTTCTTGTGCCACTTTTGTCTTGGTTGTAAGTTCAAAAGACATTCCTTCTTCCATCGAGTCCAAACCTCATTAGCCAAATACTGCACTCGGCGCCACCTCTGTTGAAGA
Organism: Lampris incognitus; assembly: GCF_029633865.1. Lineage (NCBI taxonomy): Eukaryota > Metazoa > Chordata > Actinopteri > Lampriformes > Lampridae > Lampris > Lampris incognitus. Next base: position 14,223,383 of record NC_079220.1, on the reverse strand, counting down.
TAAAGCTCTTCTCTGGCAAATTGTCCAGGTTGGGGCAGAATGATTGTAGACTTCATTGTAAGGATGTGGTTTGGAGTTAAAGGTTCAGACCCGGATGGGTCATTCAAATGTTCAGTGGTGAGTGGTCTGCTGTTGGTGATGGCCATAACCTCATACAGGAACGTTCTTAGAGAGGTGCTGACTGTCGGGCTTTCGTGCTGACTGGTCGAGAATAGCAGTAAGAACACTCCTCATGGTTCTTATTTGCCTCTCTCAGACACCGCCCATGTGACTTGCCGCTGGAGGTTTCATAAGAAATTCACATCCTAGAGCCTTCACTCTTTCTTCATCCATTCCTTTCATGAGTTCTGTAAACTCTCTCCTTGCACCAACAAAATTGGTCCCTTGGTCACATCTTAGTTGACGAACATTTCCTCTTATAGCAATGAACACTCTTAAAGCAATGATAAATGCGTCAGTTGTCATATCATCAATCATCTCTATATGTATGGCTCTTGAACATAGACAGGTAAGTAAGAGACCACATCTTTTGAGATCCTTCCTTCCTTTTTTAACATAGATCGGACCAAAACAACCTATGCTGGTGTAAGAGAAGGGTTAAGTTGTTTCTGTTCTATCTTGTGCTAAGTCATCCATTCTTTGTTCTTTAGTACGCCTTCTGTACTCTCTGCACTTGACACATTTTAAGATGTGTGACGAGACCGCACTGCTGCATCCCAGGATCCACCATCCATTAGCTCGCATTTCGTTCATCGTCATTCCACGTCCTTGATGGTGTATTCTTTTGCGGAAATGCTTGATAAGCAAAAGTTATATGTGGCTGTTCTTGACGTGTGGGTGCAACGTGGCTTGACTTGGGCGTCATCCCACCCTTAGGATGCCTTCTTCGTCCAAGAATGGACTTAACTTGTACAGCTTACTGTCTTTGGTCTTGGTAACTACTTTCTTTAGTTTCAAGCTCTTTATCTCATCTGAGAATGCTTCTTCTTGAACTAGCTTGACGATAGCAACTTCTGCTTCTTTCCTTTCTTCTAGGCTTGTGCTTTCGTTGGTTCTTTGCGTCACACCTTTGTATTCCTTGACTTGTCGTTTCAATCTGGCAACTGCTCTTACGCCCCTTGACCAATCAGAGAATTTCTGTAGGCGATCCAATAATGATCAGTCTTCCTTTGTCTTAGTGTTACACACAAAAGCCTTGCGAAGTTCAGGATCATCTTCCTTGATTTCTCCCACCTTGTGTTCTCTGTTAGGTACTTTCTTTTGCCAAAGAAACTTCGGTCCTGTGAACCAGTTTGAGGTCTTAAGTTGCTCTGCAGTCAAACCTCGAGAGGCATGATCTGTCAGATTGTCCTCAGAGGCAACATAAACCCACTGTTCAGGCTTTTTACTTGATTTGACTCTGTATGCGGTTGCGGTTGGCTACAAACACTTGAAACCTTCTGGCGTCATTGTTTATGTAGCCGAGAACGACTGTGGAATCCGTCCAAAAGAACTCTTGCAAACCTTGGATTTCTAGCTCATTCCAGAGCATGTCACTGGTTCGAACTGCAACAACGGCCGCAGAGATTTCAAGTCTTGGTATAGTCGTGACATTGGTTAGTGAAACTCTTGACTCTCCCATTACCAAACAACAATACGCCCATTTCACGCCGCGGCCATCTTGGATTTTTAAAAAACCAAGTGGTGGGAATTTAGCCACGCCCCCTTCTTACTCAATCGTAAATCAATGCAGCCGGGGCCAGCAACAAACATGGTTTGGACTACCAACCTCGAGCACCTACCGTCTTTTACCACAATATGAAAACTAAGCTGGATCTTTTCTTTTTCGAGTACTTTCTGCCTCTCCTGTGCCAGTGAGGAGAGACACACACACAGGGCTGTATTCAAAGAAGCTGTTTAATCACAATAAAATAAAAAATAAGATACATTTCATTTTTATACGGTACATTCAATATTTATACATTAGATTGTCCCATCTACAATATTTTCATTCTTTGTCCTAACTTTAACAAAACTGTTGGTTCATTTTAAACTAAAATATGTTCGGTCAACTGTCATTCTGTTGTAGCAATAAACTGGAACTCATTACCAACTCAAATCATCAATTGTTTACTAAACTAAGATAGTGATTGCTCATCTCAAGGTGTGGGCTAAAAAATGGGACTGTACTGAAATGAAGTTAAATATGTTTCAATCTATCTAAGGTTTGTGTGCACTATTTTCTTGTCAGCTGAATTTAACAAAGGTTTAAAACAGTGGTCCCTGAAAATTTGTTAAGAGAGCACACACAGTCCACAGTTGGTTGACTGTTCCACTTAGTGAAAGGGGTATGACTCCATCAAAAATGTGGTACTCCTTTATGCGTCTTATTGACCGTTCGACATGTATTCTCAAGCCAGCAATACTCTGTGTGTCTGTGAGCTCATCATAGCTAAACTGTCCACTTGGGCCTAAAAATGCAGGGATGACAAGTTTTACATCTATTTCATCAAGCAGGTCTTTGATAAGGAAGCCCTTATCAGCCATGACCTCATCACCTGACTCTAAGAGGTCCAGAACACCTGACCTCTTAGTATCTCCTTATCAGAAATACATCCTGTGTATAGATTACTTACCAGGCTAACTGACCCTGAGGGAGTGATCCCAATTAGGGATTTCAGTGTAGTGTTACTTTTATAATGGGAGTATGTCATGGTGTTCAAAACCTTCGAACTAGCTGTCTCGATGCGGATCTCTGTGCAGTCTAGTATCACTCTTGTGTTTGGGTAGAATTCCCTGAATACTGGTGGCATTAGCTCGTCTACTGCTGCTCTACTAGGCCATATTGGGAGGGTCCCTAACATAAAGAGCAAATAGTTGGCCCACGTCGTACAGTTCCTGCTGACTGTGGCCGGCGACACATTGAATCGTACAGATAAATCCAGAGCAAAAAAGCCTTGCCTCACACAGCACAAGAACAGGAAAAACTGATCAATCAGCGATAAATGCTCTGCATGGAAGCCAGACACAGAAATGTGTTCTAGGTTATGGCTGTTCCTTTGCATTTGAGTCCATCGCACCATGGACTCTGCAGTAGGCTGTAAAGTTAGGAAGAGTGCTTTGAGGGTGTGGTAATCCTTAAAACCAGTGTAAAACCTGATCAGATTGGGCGCACACTGGAAGCGTTCTAGACCAAAACGCTCACTTTTCAGCTTTTTATTTTCGTCCTCCAGGAAAGCGATGCGTTTCTTTACTGCGTCAAGCTGGTCTTCCACAGAAAGGGGCTTCACGTCGTAGTCATGATCAGGTAGAGTCGCCCAAACCTCACTGGACACATGAGGATATGTCATACATGTGGGAAGCAATATAAATCCACACATTTTCCTGTTATCAAGATGATGTGTCAGAACAGAGCTATCCACTATTGAAAGATTAGTGAGTGAATATATATATCTATATCTATATATATATATATATACACACTAGAAGAACCCCGTTACAATGTAGCGGTTTGGTTATCCACCCGTCTAAATCTCCCTCCTCTTCATCCTGCCAGCTAACCGCCTTCCCCCTGCCCCTAAACCCCCCCCCACTCCAACTCCCTCCCCCGAAATGCTCAGAATCATCTGAAATGCCGAGAAAAGTGGTTTACTCCCCCGCACTCCAACTCCCTCCATCCAAATGCTCAGAATCATCTGAAAATGCCGAGCAAAGTGTTTTTTAGCCATTTTTAGAAAATGCATATTTTGCATAATTATGCATTATTATTATAATTATATTTTAATTTTCTGGTCCTCTCTGGAGCAATACCTATCACCTCCAAAAAAAAATTAGGATCATAAGTGCATTTTTGCAAAAATGCATATATTTTGCATAATGCCAAAACATTTCTAAGTCCCAGAAAAATTTTTTTATATAGGTGAAAAAATCAAAAATGCTCAGAATCATCTGAAATGCCGAGAAAAGTGGTTTTTAGCCATTTTTAGAAAAATTCATATTTTGCATATTTATGCATAATTATGCATAATTTTAATTTTCTGGGATTTTTCCCTTACTCTCTGAGACAATACCTACCACCTCCAAAAAGAATTAGGATCATAAATGCTTTAGTTTTCGGTCCCGCTATCTACACTAACTAACACACACACACACACTAACACCACACACACACACATTCCGAAAATATATGAGTAGATATTATACAATGCAGTAATCTACATGTTTGAAAAATTGTATTGTACTGACAGTAACAACTCACCTATCTCCCTCATGTTCCTCTTCATGTTCCTCTTCCGCTATTAAGTCACCAATGCGACTACAAACAGGAGCAAACATTTTTCAACGTCAAACTTCTGTCTCCCTTCTAATGTTTTAGTCACAGTGAAACTGGTCACCCCAATATTATTTAACTGGCTGTACATGGTGCAACCTCTGCAGTTCAATGCATACAGTAACGTTAAATGTACATGCAACCTCTGCAGCTCAATGCATACAGTAGGCCTACATGTACATAATGTCTGTTGCAATAATAGCAGGAGGAGTAAACATTTAGCCATATGGCATTTTAATGTGGAATTTAGTTGTAAACATGAGTGCACAACTGTAAACGTTACTCGCTCATCTGCTGACTCGGGTGTCACCTCCCCAGCAGGTTGACCACCACGAACAGGAACCCTAAAAATACAAGCTATTAATGGCAGATATTATGTTTCATTTCATCAACATCCTAAAATCATTTTCATGACAACATCCAGCTAACGTTATTATAGCTCTGCATGACCTACCGTGATGTCTGTCTGCTAGTAAAGTTAGTAAACTTAGCTACCTCCTCGGCGTAGGTTGATTTGACCATGGGAAAATGGTCGGTAGAGTTCCGGGTTTCAGTTTTGTCAGCCCAAGAAACGTCTTGCGAAAACAGTCCTCAGTGAAGTGCTTTGAGCACACCCTGGTGTTGTCTGTGATCTATGATGACAAATGATATCTGACGTTACTGTCAGCAACATGTTAACTGTTATGGTTGTAGTTAAACCAGAAAGCTAGTTAACAACGTTGCTAGGGAGCTAGCTAGCTAGCTATCCAGCCAGCTAGCTAGGTAAAGGTGAAGATATTGGTAGTTACCTGAAAATGTGGCCCTGTATCCCTCTTAATTTTCACCACCCATGCCTTACGGGTGTGCAGGCGTTTGGGGAAGCGGTGAAACGTCAAGTATTTATCTCTTTCCCTTCTTTGATAGGAGTTGCAGGATGGTACACAGCAGTACGACATGTAGCTTCCAGCAGTGTTTTCAATGAAGTAAGAAGGGGGCGTGACTAAGTTCCTACCGCTTGGTTTTTTTTAATCCAAGATGGCCGCGGCGTGAAACGGGCGTATAGACAGATAAGTATATCCACCGTATCCGGAGACACTTGCATCCGCAAAATTGTGAAGCACATACCTTTTAATGTTGCCGAAACTTAGAGGTAAGACGCATCTTTTGATTTGCATTTCAGCCAGCTTGGGTAGGTCTCTGATCCAGGACTCCCACTGACGTCTTGGGTTTTCTGGAAGTTCTTCATCCCAGCCGATTTTCTCTCTGCACATTTGGTGGAGTATTTGTTTCCCCAAAAGGACGAAGAGTGCCATGAACCTAAGGGGATCATACATAGAGGCTACAGTAGAGAGCATACCTCTCCTTGTTAGTGGATTGGGTTTTACTTGAACTCTGAATTTGAATGAGTCAGATGTGATGCACCACTCTAGTCCAAGAGCTCTCTCGATATGCGGTAAACTCAAGGCCATGTCTAGCACCATGTGTGGGAAAATGTTTACCCAGAAGTCAGCTTTGCAAACACACATAAGGACTAACACAGGTGAGAAGCCGTTCAGATGCTGTGATTGTGGAAATGGGTTCAGCTCAAAATGGCATCTCAAACAACATGATCCACACAAGTGAGAGGCCTCACAGGTCACTGCAAAAAGAAGTTAACTGACTATTCATCGTAATTATTTATAATCATATTATATCGCAACATATGTCAGGGGGTTACATTGAATCATTATAAGGTTGTAACTGCACAAACAACACGTGGTGCCCTTTAAATGTTAGGTGCTTTGAGTGGCTGTTGCAGCTAGAAAATCGCTATATAAAATGCAACTGGATTGATTGATTGATTACTTGATCTTTAATTGTGGCACGTTCTTCTTCTGGGATGGTTGCCGTCAAATTCTCACTGTTGGAAACAAACTTGTGGAGTCTTAACTTGCCAGTGCAGCAAAGTCCTCTTGATTATTTGACAAGCTAGATGGCTCCTTCTCAGTTTGAACGCTTGTCAGACCATCGTCTACATAGAAATTTCTTTGAATGAAGTGTATGGCGTCTTCACTGAACTGACCTTGCCCTTGTGCTGCCAGATGTTTTAGGCCGAAACTGGCACAGCCAGGAGATGAGGCCGCAACAAACAAGTAGACCTTCATTCTGTAGATTGATGGTGTGGTTTCCAAGTTGCCATTCTCCTACCATAGGAATCTTTAAATAATCTTCATCCTCCCTTTTCACATGAAACTGGTGGAACATTCTTTCGATGTCACACGGGACTGCAACAGAACCTTTTCGGAAGCGGCATAGGACACCCACCAATGTATTTGTCAGGTCAGGACCAGTGAGCAGACCGTCGTTGAGGGATGTTTCTTGAAACTTGGCAGAGCAGTCATAAACTACACATATATTTCCTGGTTTCTGTGGATGATAAACTCCATGATGTGGAATGTACCATGCCGGATTGTTGTCAATTTCTTCCTCAGGGACCTTCTCTCTGCATCGCCATGTGAAATGACAACGCCCATAAAGTTTAAATAGTCTTTGTAGTACTTTTGATCTTTCTTTAGTCTCCATTCAAGCGGTGTATTGCACATGTCTTGTTGTTAGGTAATTGTGGTCTTTCCTCTTTGAACGGTAATAGCATTTCGTAGTGACCATTGTCCCTTCGTGTGATGTTTTCTCTCAAATTCGACAGGAACTTGAGATCTTCTTGAGACACAGGATTATCTTCCCAGCTCTTTCTGAGAAGTCTGATTCGAGTACTCTTATGATGTCTGAGGGTGTAATTTCCTTCACTTTGATATGGCTCACGTAGTGTACTTCAGTTTTGAGATTGACAGAAGGCTCCACACCTGGTGTCACTTGTTCCACTACTATGCGATGGCCACTTCCGATGGCATCGCCGCAGTCTACACAGGGATTTATTTCTGTGGCCAGCAATACTCCATCCAAGGTCTGTAAGCTGTGCATAAGGTTGATTTTCTTTGCCAGACACAACTTCCCTTGGAAGTAGGGCTTGTGAGCAGTTGCACCCAATGAGCAGACCTACTTCACAGTCCTGCAGAGGTGCCATCTCTTCTTGGAGGCACTCTAGATGGGACCAACCTTTTGCAGTTTCATCTGTTGGCATGTGAGTTCTGATGGCTGGAATAAACTCACGCGTGTCAGCTGGCGGTAAGGAGATCTTCTTACCGGAGTAAAAGCCTTGGACTTGTTGGTCATTTACTCTTTGAGAGCTTACTACTGTGGTTCTGGAGGTCATAGTAGAGACCTTGACCTTGACTTGTTCTTTGTTTGTTTCCGAAGCTTCAGCAACTTCACGTAGAACAAAGGTCGTGTTGCTTTGAGAATCCAACAGAGCATATACAAGGACTCCTTGTGCTAGTTGAGTTGTGGATGAAAGCCAGACAGGAATTATTGCAGCTGTTCGCATGTTAGCTTCATCAGGTATTACTCTATTTGAAGTAGTGGCTGTGGTTGTTTCTTTGTGTTGTGTTGATTGAGGCCTTTCTTTGTACTTTTCTTGACTTGAACTTAGCTTTTCTTGACTTGGATTTTTCCTGGCTTATCATGGTATTTGTTCTTCTTTGGCTCGCTCCTCGTGCAGACAGGTAGGATGCCACTTGTGGCACATGTCACAAACACTCCTACTGTTGCAGCTCTTTGAGTGGTGACCGGACTTGAGACAACCAAACATACCCTTTCAGCTTGAACGAATTTGATTCTGTCTGAAACTGCTTTCTCCATGAACTTCCTGCATTTGTGCAAAGTATGCCCAGTTCTTACAGAAAATGTATGTCATGACAGTATTTTCATTGGAACTTGTGGTCAGTGTCTTTGCTCCGAAGCTTTGATGTCTTTGGCATTTTGGTTTTTCAGCCTCACCTTGTTTCGGTGACTGCAGTGATGTGACAGGGTTGCAGGCAATTTTTGCTTCCATTGTCAGAAATTTGACAAATTGGCTGAAGGAGGGGAATTGGTTGCTCTCTTCCTCTACTTCGATAACCTCCTGGTCCCAACTCGCTGTTAGTCAATCCGGTAACTTCGGAAGAATTTTACGGTTTTAATTACAGCCATTCAAAGTTTCCAATGCCTTGATGTGGACATGGCAGCCTCGCAACTACAGAGAAAATTGACGAAATCTCTGAGCTCAAAGCTGTCCTTAGAGCCCATCTTGGGTCACACTTGGAGCTTGCCTCTGTACGATTTAGCAATTGTAAATAGGTTTCCATATTTCTCCTCCAAAATCTCACATGCAGCAACATAGGCAGATTCGGTTCCAAGTAGGAAACAGCCATCAAGCGCTTTCTTAGCTTGTCCACTTTCATATCTACGGAGGTAGTGTATCTTCTCCTTGTCTTGAATGTTCTTCTGGTGACCAGAATCTGGTCGATCAGTGTTTCAAAGGAGACTTTCCAGTCATTGTATTTCAACTGATCCCACGTGAATGCTGAAGGTTCAGGAATTGGAATTCTGTTTGCACATATGGAGCCTGCCAGCACCTTGACGAGCTCTGTTGTACTTTCATTTGAAGTGGTGTTCACAGCTTGTGGTACGAGAGACAGAGACAGAGGACTTGTGGGAGTAGGCACTTGGTTATCTGCTACCATCTCGTGTTCTAGTATGTCTTTCTGCTCTTCTTCTATGGCCTTCACTTGATCATACACCTGCATTCTAGCTCATGCTGCACTGAGACCTTTCACTGCCTCCAAATGCTGTATCTTTCTCCATTTTTCCTACAGTCCTTTGTAGAGCTCCATGCTCTTCTTCCTGTTGAGCTTTAATTTTAGCTTCCACTTCCTCTCTCTGTATTCTTCGTTTTACCTCTTCTATTTCTTGTTCTAAATTATGCTTTACAGCTGCTGCCTCTTAGACTTAGACTTAGACTGACTTTTATTGTCATTGCCTCAAATGCATGTCTCATACATACAAGGGAACGAAATTGTGTTTCTCAAGGACCACAGTGTCGCATAAAAACAAATAACACACAATAAATATTAAAAACAAAAAGTGCATTAAAAGCAAAAATTACTTCACAGACCTAAAAACCACAAGCACATCTGACACGGACAGTGAGAAAGATGGTCAAAAAGTCATTTTGTGGAAAGTCTAAGTGTTCAGGCTGTTGAGGAACCTCACAGCCTGAGGAATGAAACTATTGCATAATCTGGTGGTTGCATAATCTGGTACCTCCTGCCAGAGGGTAGGAGGGTGAAGTGGATGTGGGAAGGTTGGGTGGGGTCCTTCATGATGCTGAGAGCCTTCCTGGTGCACCTGTGCGTCATAGATAACCTGGATGGATGGGAGAGCAGTTCCTATGATCTTTCGAGCTGTCTTCACTATCCTCTGTAGGTTGTGGTTGGAGGCCTTGCAGTTCCCAATGCCAGACAGTGATACAGCTGGTCGGAGTGCTCTCTATGTTGCCTCTGCAGAATGTGATGAGGATGGGTGGAGGGAGACTCGCCTTCTTCAGACACCACAGGAAGTGAAAACACTGCTGGGCCTTCTTGGAGAGCACAGTGACATGTGAGGACCAGGAGAGGTCCTCTGTGATGTGAACTCCCAGGAACTTAACACTGCTGACTCTCTCCACACCCATACCATTGATGGTCAGAAGGGTATGGTGAGCATTGGTCTTTCTAAAGTCAATAATGACCTCCTTAGTTTTTCCTATGTTTAGGAAGAGATTGTTGTTTTTGCACCTCGTCACCAGTTGATCCACCTCCGCTCTGTATGATGATTCATCATTGTTGCTGATGAGACCTACCACTGTGGTATCACCAGCCAATTTTATAATGAGGTTGGAGGTGGATGATGCTGTGCAGTCATGAGTCAGCAGGGTGAACAAGAGCGGACTGAGTACACAGCCCTGTGGAGCACCGGTGCTCAGTGTGATGGTCCTGGAGGAGATCTTGCCAATTTGCACTGACTGTGGCCTCCCTGTGAGGAAGTCCAGCAACCAGTTGCAGAGGGAGGGGTTAAGGCCCAGCTGGCTCAGCTTTTTGATCAGTTGTTGTAGTATGATTGTGTTAAAAGCTGAGCTGAAGTCAATGGACAACATCCTCACATAGCTGTTCTTTCTCTCCAGGTGGGACAGGGCTGGATGACGAGCAGAGGTTATGGCATCTTCTGTGGAGTGGTTAGTGCAGTATGCAAACTGGAGAGGGTCCAGAGTGGAGGGAAGGTTGGACTTGATGTGCTTCATGACCAGCCTCTCAAAGCACTTCGTGATGATGGGAGTCAGCGCAATGGGGTGGTAGTCATTGTGGCAGGACACAGGGGACTTCTTTGGCACTGGTATGATGGTGGTAGACTTGAAACACATGAGGGTGACTGCCTGGGACAGTGAGATGTTGAAGATGTCAGCAAGGACATCTGCCAGCTGCTCAGCACAGTCTCTGATGGCTCGGCCTGGGATTCTGTTTGGACCCGCAGCTTTGTGTGGGTTGACTTTTTGAGGAGGTTGAGGTCCTTCAACATCTGCCAGACAATGCTCAGGATGTGGTATGAGTCTATGGTGGCCAGTGCTCTCCTGTTTGCTGTTGTGTGTTGGGGCAGCAGGTTGAGGGTAGCGGATGCAAACAGGCTCAATAAACTGATCCGCAAGGCCGTTGACATTGTGGGGGTGGAACTGGATTATCTGGCGGCAGTTTCTGAGAGAAGGATGCTGTTGAAATTACGTGCCATCATGGACAATGTCTCCCACCCACGCCATGACATGCTGGTTGGGCACAGGAGTACTTTTAGTAATAGACTCATTCTGCCAAAAAGCACCACAGAAGGTCATTCCTGCCTGTGGCCATCAAACTTTACAACTCCTCCCTCAGACTCAGACTGTCAGACACTCTGAGTTAATGGTCATTGGATTGGCCCTGTCGAGTTTTGTTTGTGCTGCTTGTCGTGTGCTGTGATAGTGCAGTATAGATAGGGTGTTATGTGCACCATGCTTGTTGATATATTTTGTTCTTATTTCTGTTTCTTATTTATCTTTTATTTCTGTTTGATTTTGTTTCTATTTTCTTATCTTGTATCTTGTTAATTAGAGCATGAGTGTCTGTAATAGAATTCATTTCCCCTCGGGGATAAATAAAGTATTCTGATTCTGATTCTGATTCTGACTCTGGAGAGGGTCCTTCTCGCATCATCTGCGGTCACCACCGGCACATTGTTCAGTCTCTCACACCATGTGTAAAAGTCATTCAGTTCATCTGGGAGGGTGGGAGCACTGCCATAGGTCTGAGAAGGAGGCTTGTAGCCACTGAGGATGTGACGGTCCGGCCAGGCTGCCCCCTGAATTCGCTACAACATATAATATCTTTGCTTGCTGCTTGCTTGCCGGGCTTAAGAGTCTTCCTCACGTACGTACGAATACGTATGTGTACGTAACCTTAAATTGAGACTTCAAAATAATAGTACTATTAATTGTACTAAATGAAAAAATGTATAAATAACAAATGCAGCTTAAATGAACTCTCAGTTATGACATTGGTCTTGGAAAAAGCAGACAAATTATACAAATTATGTAAACAATATAACGGCATCAGTTACACGTAATGTTTTGGGTATGATACTGTCGCTACCCGATCCGACTCAACCGTCGATGTAAGTCGTGCATTCGCGGGGTTGACTTAGATCGGGCAGCGATGGAAAGCAGCGCTGGGCGAGCCAGCTACAGAGTGAATAGAGAGAGGGAGCAGCGATAACACAACTTAGTTTTGTATAGCGCCTTTCAAGGAATCCAGTGACTAGACTGCATAAGATAAAAGGACCAGATAAGAAGAAGAGAGAAAAAAGAGAGAACAAACGTTTTTCAAAGGTTCTGAATCACCTCAACCACGAGAGGTTCTCATCATACGCTCATAACTGTTCAAAACGATTTAGGCTGACATGTCCAGTAGTTTGCGAGATTAGCCACGGACAGGTACACGCACACGCACGCACGCACGCACGCACGCACACACACGCACACACACACGCACACGTAAACAGGCCAAAAACACCCATTTCAATTTCCAGCCATTCCTTGCAATTACACATTTTGATATAAATGAAAGTACTGTGACTCCAATTTGCCTAAGGAAAAAAAAAACTTTCTGCGCTGCAGATTGAAATGATTACAATTCAAATGCATTCTCTAGTGGCGCTGATTTCTGCCGATACAGTAGCCGCTCCGGACCGCTAGAGGCCGCTAAAACATAGTTATCACAATTATACTACATCACTCTAATGAGAATATGTCCCAAATAACAACACTAGATAGCAGGAATTGCCTTTGACTCATACGTTGTCTCGCTTAAGAAGATAACCTAATAGGCTCATACTACCATCATAAATATGGGCTGTGATGATTGTTCAAGTCCTCACGATCACAGTCCGTTGAAATTCTTCTGCTACTTTTTTTCTTGTTCTTGCATTTATACTTCTTATTTAAGGCTCATTACCGCCACCCACTGCTCTAGATCGCTGCGCCTTGCTGTACCCCTCAACTCCGTAGTTTTCTGCATTTCTCCATTCTTAGCAGAGCTTGATTGCCATGAAACCAACAGCATTCCCATGCTAGCTCATCCCCTCTTTTTTATAGTCTAGAACAGACTTACTTCTGTTACCAGTAAAATTTCCTTGTTTTTCTTCAGTATATAAACTCCATCTTCAAGTCGGTACAGCCCACGCTGATTGACTTGCCGTGTAAGCTATTGACTCGTTAACTCATTGATTCCCTGAATTACTGAGCAGTCTCGCTGGCGAACCCAGTTCACTTTATGCATAGCATCCTGAACTATGTCAGCGCCCTTTTATTTGTGAAGCCAGTTCACAGCTTTCCTCGCAAACGCCTCTCCGTGAAATTAAATGCCCTGGCCCTTTAAATGCCTCCACGCCGCAGCTAGCGCGCATGCGCATTCGGAGAAAGCAGCAACCACTGCGAAAAACAACAACAATCAGTGGGAACAAGGCAGGGGAACGCGATGGCTTTTCAACCCTGAATCCCTGCGCAATTTATCAATCCGACTGCTGCGTTTTCTATCGAGGCTCTAAACATAGATGGTGCCGTGCTCATGAACCTGGCTAGCCAAAGCGGGGATGCCGGCGGAAGCCAGCTCCTCTTCGCCAACTTTAACCAGGACAACACGTAAGGATTGGCCGGGGGAAGTGCGGAGGGTGGCCGGGAAGCGGACGGCCTGTGCCGACAAGCTAGCTTGCGTTAAGTTAGCCAAATTTGGATTTAGCCTGGGATTGCTGTGTAATTTGCCTGAAGTTTTCCCCTAAACGTGTTGGCTATTATTCGTGCCTGATAATAAGATCGGGTTTTAAAAAGACTGAAATGAAAAGCCATAATCGATTTGTTCCATCCTGCATTACACCTAGCTAACTAGATAGCGCCAGCAGCAGAGCTAACTTTAGCTCAGATATGTTGCCACCAAGGTGGCGGACAACTTGTAACGGCTACAGAAGAGAATAGTGTTGGCAGACCACAGTTGAGGATTGTATTTAACGTTATCATACATTTATTTTGGGGTTGTGAGTGTGATTTTCGACGACCAGCGCTCGCAGACGTGGTACTGTAGCACACTGTCCAACAAAGCACATCCAATGTGTACACTGACTACGTGCGACTGACTGTACGTACTGTTTTGTACACGTATCCTGTTCTTGCGCATTGAGTTCCCTCAGTACTTTTAGAAGTGCCTTTATTTCTCACTTGTGTGTTGAGCCAGTAAAACAAACATTTCATGATGAGAATAAATATAATCGTGCTTTCATATATGACAAATAAAATTGAAACCGGGAGTGCTACTGTGTCAGCTAGCTAGAATACCGTTTAACGTCGCATGTGGTCCTACCTTATGAAGGTTTGAGAATCACGGTGACAGTGAGTTTAACCTTCCTCTTAGTTCTATGATCACTGCTACAGACCACGAAGAGGCCTGATGCTATTGCAACACACCTTGTCGTGTGACTGTTGTCATCGCCTGACTACCCTCACCATCCTGTTAGATCGGAGACAAGAATGCTAATGTTAATCATAACCCAACTGATCTCTTATCTAGTGTCTTTTTTGGAAATGGCATCATTTAATAGTATTTATAGCCATCCTTTTTGAACGTCTGCTTGGCTGTTCTTGTTCGTTGTGTGGCCTTTGCTGGCGTCTCAGTGACACACGATTTCTTGTATGACCACTCTTGTTTACAGATCCTTGGCCGTTGGCACTAAATCAGGATACAAGTTTTTCTCCTTGTCAACAGTGGACAAATTGGAACAGATTTATGAATGTTGTGAGTATCCTTTCGTGCTATGTCTGTTCCCTGTAGTGCACTCTGTACACGTCCTCTTTTGTCAGTGGGTAGAATGAGTATGGAAGTATTGATTGACACTTGTTCTGTTGCATGAGTTTTACGCGTGGTCATATTTAAGAGCCGTTACGTTAAGACCATTAGGTTTAAGGCTAATTGTATTTAATGTGTGCCCTCTAAGCCAGGAAAAAAATCATTGCACCATTAGAGCATCAATGATACCTTAAATGTTTAAAGAAAATAAAATAAAAAAATGTCTGAGTACCTGAGTGGCTTCTCTGATTTCACTGCTGGACATGGTACTTGTAGAACAAAGCCATCATTGTAATACAAAGCTAACATTACTGTGGCCAATAAGCTACCCTTTCAGTATCTATGCGTTCCAAAGAAGTGTAGTATATTCAAACAGCATATGACATGTCATAGTGATTTGCACACACTATAACAATCTCTAGGTTATTGGAGATAATCTCTCAGTTTGAAACACCAGTAGTAAACGTTTAGACTCGGGAGACTCACGTGTCAGTGTTAAAAGAACTTTTTGAATTATTCACAAATAAAATGTTTGGTAAACTTTGATATTCTAATATGTTTTTTTTTTCAAGTTTCAATGATTGTGGCTTTAGCCTTCCAAATTAAACTGATCCCAATCTCATAAAAGGATCAAGAGCTAATTCACTTGTCTGTAATTCTTAATAGGGGTTATTCCTTCACAAATGATTACCGTTACGGCTATAAGCCTTCTGCATATGTTTTGCATGAATTAATTGAAATTAAGTGTCTTTGTCCGTCTCCATCCTCATCCCTGTAGCGGACACGGAGGATGTGTGTATTGTGGAGCGCCTGTTCTCCAGTAGCCTGGTGGCCATCGTCAGTCTTAAGGCTCCTAGGAAGCTCAAAGTCTGTCATTTCAAGAAGGGAACTGAGATTTGCAATTACTCTTACTCCAACACCATACTGGCCGTCAAACTCAACAGACAGGTAAAGACAGTATGAGTTTATTATGTGTGTTTCACTCCAACGATAAGTATGTTTGCACATATTCACAATTAAACAAAATCATATGTCTAATTTTTGTTGTACAAATGACATTGGGCTAATTGATCAGTTGCAGAGCAGTCAGATTAAGTTACATCTATTGTTGACATGTTGTGCTAAATATTTCATGGTTCATGCTCCCCCTGCAGAGACTGATAGTATGTCTGGAGGAGTCACTTTATATTCATAACATCCGAGACATGAAAGTCCTGCACACCATCAGAGAGACCCCACCTAACCCCTCAGGTAAGACTCAAAAATTGTTAGCATGATCTCACCTTGTTGTTGGGGACATTCAGGTTTTCCTAACAGAATCTCAACCTGGACTTCCTTTTACGTCAACAATGACCTTAATTCAAGCCCTTAGTAAAATCTTTCTTTAAAGGAGATGGTTATGAGAATCACTACCCGAGTTTATCTCTAATGATTTCCTTCTAATGTGTTTTCCTTTCATCCCATCTGTATTTTCTTTGTTACTCTTGCCCTGCAAAAGTTAAAGTACTTACAGTTTATTTGAGGTGGCTAGAAACAACAACAAGAAGCATAAATTGTCTTGCAAACATTCAGCAGTAATCTTATGTTAAATTTCCTTGATGTGTTTTGACTAAATTAAAACTTGCGCTGCAGTCACTGTTTTAAGTCAGCTCCACTGTCTCCCAACTGACCTAATTCAGAGCTTTCACATCATAAACAACAGTGTTGGGTTTCTGAAATGTAACCTCCAAAAACAAGCTGTGCAGGAAACATCTCTTATTTGGGCTCAGCACTCATCATTTCAGATAGATGCTTCTTTTTAATTTTGAAACAGTTCCTATATGATTGATACTAAGATGATCGTAACTAAAGAGCAAACACTTTTTTTTAAAACCATGATACCCTCCAACAAGGACCTGTGTTACATTTCTTCTATTATGTTGCACTTCCATTATTTTGTTTTCATTGTGCCCCAGTGTGTGCCCCAGCTGGGCAGACACAAAGGCAGTTATCACAAGGCATCGTTTTAATGGCACAACTATCTTTTAAGACGAGCCCCAAGGTATCCTGAAAACCCGTACGTTTCTGTTCAACAAAATGGCAAATTAATTCGTGAGAGAGAATGTTCATGGTCTTCATGTACAAATCTCAGAATCAGAATCATGTTTATTGGCCGGTTTGCACAAACATGGAATTTGACTGGTTTCGTGGCTCTCTCAATGTACTTAACATAGAATAACAACACTACAACATAACAATCTTCAGATATATACACAAGGATTGACTTATACAGGCGAAATAAGAGGTGATAAGGTGCAGTGTTGCAGAGAATATATCAGAGATGCTGAAATAGATGTTAGCAGGTTACTTACATACCTGCCTGAGGTAGATGGACATGACAGAGCGTACCAGCATACATACAATGTACAGTACAGTATATACAAAATGGTTGGATTTATTGACAGTATTGAATTTGGTTCTTTTACAAACATGTTAGATGAATGAGCAGGCACCATAAATGCAGATTTAAGTAACATGGTGTGTATTGTTTATTGGAGAGCGAGTACTCTGTAATGGTTCCTAATTGGTACCACATATTTTTGTATTGCTTCATATTTACTTTTCCTGTTTCATTAAGAATTCTTAAGCTGAAGAAAAAAAATGTCTTTCATAGTCAATTTGGTTTGCCTGTATCTGACTCTGTGTGTCGGTATCTCCAGGCTTGTGTGCACTTTCCATCAGCAATGATAACTGTTACCTGGCATACCCAGGAAGTGCCACCATAGGAGAGGTCCAAGTATTTGACACTGTCAACTTGGTAGGTCAGCACAAGCACATGCACTCAATATAACAGCCTTTCTCCCACACACACACACACACACACACACATATATATATATATTTATACACACACACATATATATATATATACACACACATATATATATATATATATTTATTTATACACACCTCATCAACTAACTAATTCGTTCTTGATGTTAAAATCCTTACCTCTGCATCCTATATGATAAAACATCCTTGTTGAGTGTGTTGTTGATCTGACCTTTGCTTTCCATACTAGTGGTTTTTTGTAATAAAAGTGAATATATGTACATAAAAACTCCTCTAGTATTGTTTTTTTAGGGACTATGTTTTAGCAGATCTAAGATAAGTTCTTTCTGTAAACAATGTAGGACTAAGCTCGTGTGAGACAATGGCATGAATCCAAAATTGGTCCAAACAGTCACACTGATCGTACCAAACAATTTACCCATGTCAGCCTATACAATACCCACTTTCACAAATCAGGACTCCGCTGTGTGTATGTGTGCACTTGTTTGTTGAGGTTTCTGTCAGACGCGCAGTCAGTTGGCGTCCGAATGTAACGTTGTGCTTGTGTATCTGCCTTTGTTTCCAGCGAGCGGCGAACATGATTCCAGCTCATGACAGTCCTTTAGCTGCGCTGGCGTTTGACGCGAGCGGAACCAAATTGGCCACAGCCTCAGAGAAGGTACAGCAGCTACAGAAGCCACTTGTTTATTTGGTTTCTTTTTTTTCTTTCTCGGATTTGGTGATTTGGTTCCCCATCTGAGCATACGGTTCACCTTTGTTTCTCCTTCTCCTCTGTTTCCCTGGGTGCTGCTCGTCTTTCCAGGGCACGGTGATTCGCGTCTTCTCCATCCCAGAGGGACAGAAGCTCTTCGAGTTTCGACGGGGAGTCAAGAGGTAGCAAGTTATTGATGACGAGTTGTATAGTTATGGGTCACTTGTTTCTCTCTCTCTGCCACTACGAGTGCTTAGAGTGAATTGGGTCACACTGGATTTTTGCCTCTAGATTTTTATAGTTGCAGACTGTCCACAATTTGTGTGTCTGTGCATGCATGCATGTCTGCACGTGCCTGCTTTCAAGTCATGTCAAGTCAATTTTATTTGTGTAGCCCATTATCACAAATTACAAATTTGCCTCAGGGGGCTTTACAGCAACACAGCATCCTGCCCTTAGACCCTCACATCAGATAAGGAACAACTCCCTAAAAAAAACTTTAACAGGGAGAAAAAGGAAGAAACCACAGGGAGGGCAACAGAGGAGGGATCTCTCTCCCAAGATTGACAGACGTTCAATGGATGTTGTGTGTACACAATTTACAGAATACAACATTGAAAGAGGATACTTTCCTGACTGGTGTTGTGTGTGCTTTTTTTCCTCTCAGGTGTGTGAGTATCTGCTCATTGGCATTCAGTATGGAAGGCCTCTATCTGTCAGCCTCCAGCAACACAGAGACAGTCCACATCTTCAAACTTGAGACGCAGAAAGAGAAATATGTGTACGTACCTTTCATCCTCCCTTTGTTGTGTCAGTGAGCCAAGTCATGACTGACAGGCTGATGTTTCCCCGCTGTTTCTCTCCTAACTCATTTCGTTGTGCGCCATGCTCCCGCTTAACAAAATCCACATCTGTTTCTTAGATTTTCTGTCTGTGTGGAAGTGTGCTCACGTGAATGTGTATTTTATGGATACTTGTGTGCATGCACGTGCATGTACAGACTTTCATGTGTGTATGTCATTGTGTTGTGTGCGTGTAGGCCAGCAGAGGAACCCACCACATGGGGAGGGTACCTAGGCAAGGTCCTGATGGCATCTACCACCTATCTGCCGGCCCAGGTTACAGAGATGTTCACCCAAGGACGCGCCTTCGCCACCGTACGACTGCCCTTCTCCGGACACAAGAACATCTGTGCCCTGGCTGTGTGAGTGCCCACACTTGCACACACACAATGGTGCATACACACAATACATATACACTGACATACTTGCAAGCATACACACACTTTGATACAAAGTGTGGTCCTTTGTGATTTGTTGATGTCGATACATCCCAGTGAAAACTGGCAACAGCTTACCCTACTTCATTCTACCCCTCCATTTTCTATTTCCTTGTTTTGTTTTTGTGTGTGTCTGTAGGTATGCTTTTCCTCCCAATTCATAGTACACTGGTTGGCCAAAGGGGGGCTCCACAGGCCTCTTTTTTTCCCTTTGATAGACATGAAACAACCTTTGGCATGCCATCAAAAAGTCTTCACCTAACCAAAGGACCCCTAACTCAAACATTCATTATGGGTGCATGGACTTCTTTCCTTTGGAATGTTTTTGTACACTAATCAGATGTTTTGTTATGTTTTATAATTTTTTATTGTAGGATCCAGAAGATTCCAAGATTGCTAGTAGCTGCAGCTGACGGCTATCTGTATCTGTACAATTTGGATCCCCAGGAAGGCGGGGAATGCACACTAATGAAACAGCACAGGTAACGCCGAGAGCGCATAATGTACCTCCTGGACGCTGGCTATGACACAGCTTAGATGCAGTTCTGCACCGTGTCTGTGTTTCAGAGACAGTCAATGCAAACTTAGTATGATGTGTGAAAATTCACAGTGAACTGAACTTTTTTGTCTGAACTTGTATGTAAAAATTGCTGCATTCTTGAGGCAGTTATATAAACATAACCTTAACTATCTTTGTTCTCAGATTAGATGGTAGCGCAGAGCAGCCCAATGAAATCCTAGAGCAAGGGTCACATGATCGTCCACTCGTTACCCAGACCTACAGTGCTGCTGTTACTAAAGGTATATTACACCCATGTTAATGCTTCATCTTTGTTTATAACAGCAGTATGTAATTTCAGTGACAAAAGTCATCGTTTTATGTTTCAAGCAGGTGGGTGTGGATATCGATACGTATTTTTGCTTTGCCAGCAAATGTAAGCTGGAACTCCAAAGTTGCTGGGGGAGCTTCGTTCGGCGTCGATAGAGGAAGTAATATTCAAACTTTTGTTTCCTAGGTTACTGCGAAGAACAAGGTGCCGTGGGAGGGGCGGGGCTGGAGGACGACCTCAACGACTTGCGTTTGGAGGAGGAGAATGAGCAGCCGCCTCTCATCCTAGAGACCGACTGAAGGGATGGCTGCAGCCACCGAACAGAGGGCTCCTCTGGTGCTGCTATGAAAATGTGACACGAGTGGGGAGGGGCAGGATTAAAGTCAGGGGTGTATATATACGCTCGAAATGTTCAAGAGCCTGTCGGTCAGTTTATGTGTCTATTTGTCTGTCCACACATCTATCTCCCCCCCCACTCCCTCGTTCCCTCTCCCTCAGTCTACCTGTGCAGGTGAGACTGAAGCTTTGCATGTACATGTGCCAACTGCTAAAAAACATGCTCCCACATGAAAACCAGTACGAGAGTGTGAGTGTCAGTGTCAAACATATCGAAAATGTAGCTCTGTCTCCACTCGACACACACACACACACACACACACACACAAACATAAACAAAATGAAAGTGATGTTTAAGTGCCTCTCTGCCCAATTGTGATGATATTTTGTTTGAGAGCATGATTTTCCACACATAAGCTTGGTTAAAAGCTGGGCCTTTCTTTTTTCTTTTTTTTTAATTTAAATCAAGATTGTGTATTATATCTTCTGACCCTCCCCTATTTTGGACATAGTATACACTCACGTGTGGCGTCCTGTGAGATGTGTATCGTTTGTGGCCTTGGTCCACACAGTTTTGACTCTGTTTTCTGAAGAATGTTTTTAGAAGCTGATGGCGTGAGACAGAGGTCTCCTTGTTTTAATAGGTGTGCTGTTGCAAGTTTGTGTGTATGTGCGTGTGCGTGTGTGTGCAGGCTGAGATAGAAGTCGTGTGTGTGCTGGGCATGTACATTAGCAAAACATTTAGAAATTTGCCTACACTTCTCCCCGCTCTCTTTTTACCCAATTGAACCAGAGGCTCTTTAGCCCTCTCTGCCCCCTTCTCCCCCCAGAGGCCTGCCGTCATTGGTTGATTTGAAACTGATATAAATGATCGTGTGGTTGTTTTTTTTTTTTGTTTTTTTTTAACATAGGTAACCAATCCATAACCAATGATGTGTCATGCGTAGCAAAATATGCTTGGTGTTTCTGGCGTGGTACTGTGTCCATATGTTAAAGGCACTCAGCTGATATAACGGCTGATCAAAATCGGACGGGAAATCGAGTCATAAAATGGAACAAAGCTGTCGGCGTCGCAGCGTTAGGCCTTCATCTGCTCCTCTGAAAGTCCTCCTCAACCCATCTCTCCTTCTCTGTACATTACTTGATGTGACAAGATATCGTATCACTGTACCATGTAGTCGTGTTTGAGCTTTCAGAAACTCTGGGATCGCACATTGCGGTTGGCGGTCAAGTTGAAGTTGGGGGGGGGGGGGTTAATCTCACTGGCCCGGGGCTGAGGCTCATCATCTGGTCCAGAACACTACATGATTTCCCATGATCATCTGGTGTGTGGGGCGAGAGCCACTAAAGAAGGGCAAGTCATGGGAATTTGGAGTGTCAGACATTTTCTAATGATTTTGTATAAAAATGTGAAATGCTCATCTGAAACTAA
The DNA here is from genome assembly GCF_029633865.1 of Lampris incognitus. Taxonomy (NCBI): domain Eukaryota; kingdom Metazoa; phylum Chordata; class Actinopteri; order Lampriformes; family Lampridae; genus Lampris; species Lampris incognitus. The sequence goes on along the minus strand of NC_079220.1, from coordinate 14,201,385 downwards.
AATGAAAATAAAATCCATGTTGATGTATGTTTGGTGATAGGTGGCTTTTGCTTTTGTTACTCTGCTGTCGGCTCACTTCTTAAATACTTCACATCAAGGGAAGGACGTTTAATTTAGATGGTCTGCTGTGGTTAGAAATGAATCAGTATGTAGCATTGTTTACTGTTACATTAAACGTATGTCTGTATCATATGATGTAAGGACACGGAGGACCTACTTTTGACGTTTTTTATTTAATCCTGCATCTTGTGGGTCATAATTTTTTTCAATGTATTAGCATGAGCATCATGTGCTGGCTAATGATTCATTTTGGCTTTTTGAGAAGGGAATTAAATTTACAGTTTATTTTAACATCAATGAGACTGTCAGTCATAAGTTGTGTTTGTATTCTCTTGTAAGCACATTAATGCGTTCAGCCGTCTTTCACAATAAGAGCGCCCAGACTCACTGGCAAAATGCAGGGGAAAGAGTTGTGGATTACACCATTCATGAAAACAAAAATGAGGAATAAGAGCTTAATTTCTGTGAGGATCAAAATCGGGATACAGCCAAAAATGATCTGTTGATAATCTTTATGTGACTTCATCTCCCCTGTCTCTCCCTCGCGTTAGCCAGCATAAAGACCAACAATACCAAGGCTGACTGTCCACACAGCTAAAAAGGAAAGGTGAACACCAATGTAGCTGAGAGACGTATAATGAATGGGTGAACTGTCCTCCAACTGGAGGTCGAGGGTTTAAATTTCCATGTTGGAGAGCATCTGCCCTGCTCAAAGTACTTGGGCTGGCTATGAATCTGCTCTGCAGTTGACCTTACACTCCGGCCTCCATCGCAGAGAAATGTGCAAAGCAAATGTCCCTAGGAGAATCGACAAGGTTTCGGAGGACTGCTGTAACATTGGACTGCAGCACTGTACTTAACAATGATGGATCACTTGCTGGCGGTGCCGCTGAGAGGATGACCTCACTTAACCAAAGAGAATCATTGAGGTGGATCTCTTTGTCCCATAGACCAGACCAGGGCTATCCATAAGGGAGGAAACGGGGGAAAGCTTTCTGGGACCCAGCTGCTGGAGGGGAGGGGGGGTCATGGAGGCCAACAATAATCATGTACATCCTAAATATAAGTAATGATAATGGCATTACTTGCCATTGAGTGTGAACTGTCGGCTGAAGTGTAAAGTGTTCCTGATTCCTGATGAACTGGCTAAACAGTTAAAGACATAAAGGACTTTGCATCCAGTAAGACAAGGAAGATGGCTGTTTATGAGGCAAAGATGGAGCCATAAGGTAAGAAATTGCATTTTCTACTAAGAAATGTGTGGTGTAAATGTAGAAGATCTTTGTGTGTTTAAGTGTGCTAGATAGTTCTATTATGATGTGTGTGTGTGTGTGTGTGTGTGTGTGTGTGTGTGCCTTCCTATGTAGCCCCCGTTACTGAATATGTCTCTCAGTTTTCATTGTATGTGTTAAGTCATAGAGAGAGAACACATATATGCATTGATACATGTGCGTTTTTTAAGGGGGGGGGTATTCACTGGACATTTTCAGGGGCCCGGCCATTTCTGTGGGCGGGCCTGCCATAGACACAGCACAGATGAGGCTCAAAATGCTCCGTCCAACATGAAGCGGATATAACACTGTGTTCTGTGGTGAGTCTTGTAAGTCACCATACAGACCATCCTGTTCAAAGAAGCAATGATGAAAAGACTCGGTGTCGTTTGCTTGTGGTTTATTAAGATTTTGCATTAGTGAAGGCAACACACACTTAGCAGGAGAATGACACACAAGAGGTGGGCTCTCTGTCCTTGACGTGAGAACACAGCTTCACCCATCCATCTCCCCCAGCTTAAAGACACCAACGTATGAGATGACCAAACACACATACACACATACACACACACACATCTGGACAAACACTCCGTCTCTGTTTCGCTATCTGCACTCCTATACACACACACACACACACACACACACAAAGACAGAAGACAGCTTTGTGCAGTTTCCATACTTCTGTGATGGTTTCTAAGACTATGCATAATTAAGACTTTTGGTGATGTTTAAGACTTTTTCAAGACTAAGTGTGGGGGCGGGTGGGGGGGCTTGTAAGACTTTTGCCGAGCTTGTCGGCTCCCTCTGTCGCATGTCCTCTGGAGGGAGGGATGGGTGTGCGTCACTCTGTCGGGGAAAGATAAAGCACTTTAGAGACTCGAGTGTATTTGTTCTATTGTATCATCAGCATATGCAAAGGTTTTTATGATTTCCTTCTTTACAACACACAGCTCTCATTCATTTAGACCTTCCTCCCTTGTTGTTTCCTGTTTTTGAGGTTTTGTCGTGATGCCATCCCTTCTGTCTGTATGTGTGTGCATATAGAAATGTTTTTTTCAGGGTGTGTGTGTGTGTGTGTGTGTGTGTGTGTGTGTGTGTGTGTGTGTGTGTGTGTGTGTGTATAAATGTGTATTTTACATGCTTAAGGTCTACATACGTAAGCACATGTCACACTGATTGCTCACCAGCTGGTGGGGTGTGTGCGTCTGCGTTTGTTTTTTCCCCCCTGCTAGTCGTCCTGTCCTCCTTTGGATGGCTTGGTGACTTGAACAATCTCCACAGAGGTGAAGCCCTTGTTCGCTGAGGCGCGGTTCCTGGTCCTCAGCTTATTCAGGGCCATCTCGGCCATGTCTGCACGCTCCTCTGCATCGTCCAACTCGTGGATCGTCTTACGGTACTTTGACAGGCTGCAGTTGGCCTGCTCCTCCTATAACAACACACAAAGTGCAGCTTAAGCTCAAACAACGTTAGCTGCTGGAGAGAAGAAAAAAAACAGTCGGTCTGCGATGAAAAACCAGTGCTGACTCGACTTCATAACATGGGTTCGGAGTTGCACAGATATGATGCACAGAAAAGAGCATTACTCAAAAGCCATTAATTCAAAGAAAACTCAATACTGCCAGATTTAAAGTTGCGTGATTACGAAGATTTTTCTTACTTCAGCCATTAGTGATGGATTCATGAATTACACACAACAATTAACAGTTTCTACTCATTTCAACCCCCAATTCAACACAAAGCACCTGCACTGACTCCACCTGTCTTTTCCCCTGGCCTGGCCTCACTTTGATGTATGCATGCTCTCTCTCTCTCTCTCTCTCTCTCTCTCTCTCTCTCTCTCTCTCTCTCTCTCTCTCTCTCTCTCTCTCTCTCTCTTTCCCCACCCCTACTCACCGCCTCCTCTATCTGTCGCTTGTATGACTTTAGTTTGTTCTGGAGTTTTTCCACCAGCTCCTGCATGCGCTGGTTGGTCTTATGGTCCTCCTCGGTCTGGAAGACCAGCTCCTTCAGCCGGCGTTCTCCCTTACGGAGATTCTTCACCGTCTCCACATGCCGCTTTTGCTCCTGATCCAGCTCGTTCTCCAACTCCTTGATCTGGGATGGATGGCGGTGAAGAATCAAACACAATGCATAGATGACTGGGTATGCACACACAGCAAAGTCCTTCTAGCCGAGCAAATTAAAGTGTGAGCAAAGTGTCCACTCAAACTGAACATGTGTGTGTGTGTGTGTGTGTGTGTGTGTGTGTGTGTGTGTGTGTGTGTGTGTGTGTGTGTGTGTGTGTGTGTAAAAAGGGGCCAAGTGAAGCTCATCATACATTACCAGAGAAATATACCATAGAAAATGTAAAATGTCTGTCTCTTTTCATTTCAAGATTTTAAGTGCTTTGCCCTGTGATCCAGGGTGTCTCCCCGCCTACCGCCCAATGACTGCTGGGATAGGCTCCAGCATCCCCGCGACCCTGAGAGCAGGATAAGCGGTTTGGATAATGGATGGATGGAAGTGCTTTGCTTACATATGAAGACTTCATCTCTTAAATTATATATTTCCATATATGTGTGTATTTTTTTTGCTTAGTTAATGGCAGCGAGTGAATATGAGCACCCACTAGGCACCCAATCAGGCACTCATGGATTTCAGAAACATGTAGACTATATCCAAAGTGTGACCTGGGCAACAAAATTTTTAAAGATATACCTTGTTGAAAACATTATTTGGTTCATTCTATGCATGTTTTTGATATGTACTGGAACATATTACCCCGTATCCTGACTGTTTTCCATTCAAGGACCAGAACAAAAACAGGACTGTAACCTCAGTTTGCGGTCCTTTATAAACCACTGCACCTTGTGTGCCTTATTTTTCAAATTACTGACTCAACAAAACCATAGTAAATCGTCACCCTGGTTTCCAGTTTCTGGATGGTGCGTTTGCCAGCCTTCAGAGCCTGCTGCTCGGCCTCCTCCAGTTTCAGAGTGAGGTCTCTGAGGTTCTGCTCCTGGTTCTTCTTAATCCTCTCCAGATGGGAGGTCCTCTCCTGCTCCTGACGAAGCTCCTCACACAGCCGTGTTGCCTATAGACACACACACACACACACACACACACAAAGACACACACATCCAGTTATATCACACAGAAAACAATTATTTTCAACATCACCTGCAGAGCCAAATGCGACTCAACAGAAAGCTGAAGCACAGAGAAACCCAGAAAGGACAATTCTTTTTAACTGAGCCTGCACATTTTTTGCTCATGAGGAACCTGACATTTAAAATCCTCATTTGGATTTTAAATGTCAGTCAGGGTTTACTGAAGAAGTAGTCGTAAGACACTCACGTCAGTCACAGCTTTCTTGGCTCTCTCATCAGCGGCGCGAAACTCTGAGATCAGCTCTTCGTTCTCACTGGAGAGTCGGGCGAGGTCCGCCTCCAACTTCCTCTTCAGGACCGTCAGACTCTGGTTCTGGAGAGGGGACATTACAGTAGCTTAGCAACGGTAAATGAATGTAAAATAAATGATTATGTGTGTCTGTATGTTTGTATGTGCACCTAACTTTTTTAAACCACCTGCTTTATGAGTTTTGATGCATGCAAGTTTAGATGAGTCAGTTGCGCCATACATGTCTGCTTTGCGTGTGTGTGTGTGTGTGTGTGTGTGTGTGTGTGTGTGTGTGTGCGTGCATCTAGGTACCACACACGTGAGAAAGACTTGAACTGAACACATTAAAACCTTCATATTCAACATCTAAAAAATAATCTGCTTAGAAAATTTTACTCATTTGCACTTTTTCAATTGAACCCCTATAGCCGGCTTAGATAATTTGCAGATGCATGTACTTGAACATGTACACATGCACCTGTGCAGATATTTGTTCACATGTAACCTCCTGCAAGCCTCATTCGACTCACATGTATGTTGAGCTCATTATATCTCTCCATGGTTTCCACCAGCTCCTGCTCCATGAGCTTGCGGGCCCTCTCAGAGGACTCCAGGCCTCCCCTCAGCTCGTCCAGCTCCCCCATCAAGAGAGACAGACGGCGTTCCTGGAGGTTGTACTGCTCCCTGAGCTCCTCATGCTGACGGCAATCCTCGTCCATCTGCACCTGCAGGTCCTGGAGAAGGAGAGAAAAAGAAAGAAATTAATGGAGAATTGATCATATCCATCGCTGTCATGACATGGGATCTATTGATGGTATGGGATAGCAACTATTGCAGACATGTTCCTACCCCCCCTCTATATTTATGTGTGTGTGTGTGTGTGTGTGTGTGTGTGTGTCTGTGTCTGTGTCTGTGTGTGTCTGTGTAATGTATTATCATCCTACTTTGATCTGCTGCTGGAGCTTCTTGAGGGTTTTGACCAGCTCGGCGTTGTTCCTGTTGGCGTGCTCCAGCTGAATCTCCATCTCGTTCAGGTCCCCCTCCATCTTCTTCTTCATCCGCAGGGCCTCGGCGCGACCTTTGGCCTCCGCCTCCAGGCTGGCCTGCAGTGACTCCACCGCACGTGCGTGGTTCTTTCTACATACAACATACAACAAGGGGGATTAACATTGTATATAGGTTTCATAAGGTGCCAGTAGCACAGAACAAGTCATGGGTACAAATGTCCTTTACAAGAAATACAACAACTTGTCCTTGTGACTGTGATCATTGTTCTATATGCCAACAGAAACTTGTAATACTTTGGTTGGTTGGTAATAGTGATGATACACAAGAAACCGTTGGTACATTTTCCATTTGGGTGATGATGAAAAAGTTCTACTGTCGTGGCAATTATTTAAGTCAACTCTGACATTAAATGAGGAGCGAGACAAAAATCTCTTACAGTATTGTCACACTTTTTTGGGGGGGGGGGGTCCACCTTTATCTCCCCAATTGTATCTGGCCAATTACCCCACTCTTCCGAGCCATCCCGGTCGCTGCTTCACCCCCTCTGCTGATCCGGGGAGGGCTGCAGACTACCACATGCCTCCTCCGATACATGTGGAGTCGCCAGCCTGCTTCTTTTCACCTGACAGTGAGGCGTTTCACCAGGGGGACGTAGCGCGTGGGATGATCACGCTATTCCCCCCAGTTCCCCCTCCCCCCCATACAGGCACCCCAACCGACCAGAGGAGGCGACCAGGACACATACCCACATCCGGCTTCCCACCCGCAGACATGGCCAATTGTGTCTGTAGGGACGCCTAACCAAGCCGGAGGTAACACGGGGATTCAAACCAGCGATCCCTGTGATGGTAAGCAACGGAATAGACCGCTACGCTACCCGGACACCTGACATTGACTGATTTTGACAGTAAAATATGAAGTATCTTTGTGTGTGTGTGTGTGTGTGTGTGCGCGCGCGTGTGCGTGTGTGCACGCACACACGCTTCTTTTCTAACCTGGTGACCTCAAATTCCTCTTCTTTCTCATGGATTCTGCGGTCAATGTCAGCCTTGACCTGAGCCAGCTCCAACTGTACACGTACCAGTTTACCTTCCTCCACCTGGACGGACACACACATGGACACACACACACACACACATTGTTGTTGGCCAGTGAACAGCTGGACTGAATGAAGGGATGTGAAAGATGATCCCATAGCAAAATGTTCACAGCAAATAAGTCATTGTCCTTTATTTTTATTTTCCCTTTTTTGACTCGGCCAGTTGTGTGATTTACATTGGGGATATTTATAGCAGTAACATCAACAGTGTTCAGTCAAACTAGAACACTTAAAAGAAAAGTTTTCTGTCATTTCCAAGAACAGAAAGCAGAATGCTCACACTAGAGGGCCAACGCTCTTTCACCTGTAATTTCTTTTATTTTCCATTGTTTTTCTTGTTATTGTACCTCGAGACAGGCCTCGGCCTCCTCCAGGGCCAGCTGGAGCTCCTCCTTCTCCCCCTCCAGTTTCCTCCTGGCCTTCTGCAGCTCGTGGACGCTGCGACCTCCTTCTCCAAGCTGGTCAACCAGCTCCTTAATCTCCTCTGGGAGAAAAACACAGACTCGTTCAAGAAAACAGACCAGGATCAAGCGAGACTCCTGCAGATCGGTGGGTTCAGGTGCATGCCATGTGTTTGTGATTAGATGGCCTTCGCTGCATGCTGTTCTATTCACGTCGTCATATTAGTATCTTCTAAAGACTGTTGAAGGGGGCAGGCAGAGATAAATAAACGAAAGCATAATGAGAGAAAGAGCACACATGTCAAAATGGACTTTTCAAATAAAGTACTAAAACATATTTCTTCAACACAGTAAATCAAATGAATGTACCCCCCCTTTTCTCCCCAGTTGTATCTGGCCAATTACCCCACTCTTCCGAGCCGTCCCGGTTGCTGCTCCACCCCCTCTGGCGATCCGGGGAGGGCTGCAGACTACCACATGTCTCCTCCGATACACGTGGAGTCACCGGCCACTTCTTTTCACCCGACAGTGAGGAGTTTTGCCAGGGAGACGTAGCGCGTGGGAGGATCATGCTATTCCTCCCAGTCCACCCCCCCCCGCCGAACAGGTGCCCCGACTGGCCAGAGGAGGCGCTAGTGCAGCAACCAGGACACATAACCCCATCTGGCTTCCCACCCGTAGACACGGCCAATTGTGTCTGTAGGGGCGCCCGACCAAGCTGGAGGTAATTCGGGGATTCGAACCGGCGATCCCCGTATTGGTAGGCAATGGAATAGAACGCTATGCTACCTGGACGCTACCAGAATGTACCTTTTCTATTTGCCTTTACATATACGTTTACTCATTCAGCAGATGCTTTATCCAGAGTGATTTAGAAGGAAGTCAGTAATCAGCAGATAAATTTGAACCAACTGGCATCACAGAGCACCACATAGTTAACGTACCATATCATGGCAGAACTACATGAAGTAGTGGTACATTTATTTCACAGTAATCATATCATAGTCGAGATGATAGCATTTAGTATGGCTGCACTGTAGATCATAAAACCGTGATGAATAGGGAGAAACTAAGTACAAAGTAGATGTACAGTACATTGCCACAAGTCAGAAAACGGGGAAATCATGTCATCAAGTGCAAGTAGAAAAGGGCTCAGTAGCAGACACCAATAGGACCAGCTGAAGCCAATTCATACTCATAGCATAGTGCCACCAAAAGACCATGTAAGAATTAGCCTTGACGAATAAAGTTTTTAGATCATTGTTTTTAGGCCCACCTATGTGTCTCCAACCCTACAAAGCATGCCGCGTCCGTCTTTCGGTCTCTTTACATCTTTAAGCCCAAATTTTTTAGGTGTTTAATTCAACAGAGGAGGTGCATTCGCCTTGGCGCCTGAGCTCGTCCCCCGTAGTGTTCAACTACATCTACGTCGTGGACTTTGCCCTTTGCCGGCATGAGTGCAGACATACAGCAGGTCTGCCACTGCTCACCGGTGAGGGTCTTGTTGTCCTTGCGGATGGTCTCCAGCTGGTCCAGGCTCTCTTCGTGAGCCGTCTTCAGCTTGTAGAGCTCCGTCATGTAGGAGCGGCTCTCCTTCTGGCTGTTCTCTAGCTCCAGCTGCAGCTCCTCGTTCTTCTGGCTCCACTCGGCCGCCAGCTTGTCGAACACCCGCTGCTTCTTATCCAGAGCTGCCGCGGCTGCGTTGGACTAGTAGGAAATAATTCAGAGAATACAATACAATAAAACAGACAAAACACACCATTAGTGCTGCTGACATTTATTCAGCTTGTTTTATTGTTAGGCATACACAGTGGTCAATCTTGTTTTGGGTGGATGCTTTTATTAACCGCGCTTTAGTGCTTTGGTAACAGGATGGGCTGCCTAATTGAATGGGAGATACTATATGCACCTTTTCCAGATCTATGGTGAGGTCCTCCACCTCTCCCTGCAATCTCTGCTTGACCTTCTCCAGGCTGGCGGCTCTGGCCTGGGACGACTCTGCCGCCTCCTCAGCCTCCTGGAGACGCACCGCCAGCTTACGCCTTGGACAGACAGACAGACAGACACAGAGAGAGAGAGAGAGAGAGAGAGAGAGAGAGAGAGAGAGAGAGAGAGAGAGAGAGAGAGAGAGAGAGAGAGAGAGAGAGAGAGAGAGAGAGAGAGAGAGAGAAAGAGAGAGAGCAGGTTTTCATAATGGTTTATAATAATTTACTCAGATTTGTCCATCCATCCATCCATTATCCAAACCGCTCATCTGCTCTCAGGGTCGCAAGGATGCTGGAGCCTATCCCAGCAGTCATTGGACAGCAGGCGGGGAGACACCCTGGACAGGCCGTCGGGCCATCACAGGGCCGACACACACCAGTGTTGTAGTACTCGAGTCCAGGACTCAGACTCGAGTCCAGGACGTGACTCAACTTGGACTTGAGCACTGATGACTTGGACTTGAATACTGGGGACTCGAGACTTGACTCAGACTCGAGGTTTAGTGACTCGACTACAACACTGGTGTGTGTGCACATGCTTGAAAGTTTGGCTATTGTGTCACAAAGTAAATAAACTCCCTTTGAAATGGTGACAGCTGTGTCATTTTTGTTTAATGTAGACCTTTTTTATTTGTGTGTCAGCTTTTTAATGGTGCCAGAGTGGAGCACTGAAGCCCATCTTGGAACTCGACTGAGACTCAACCTTGATGACTCAGACTCAGATAATGGGGACTTGACTCGGACTCAACTTGGACTCTTCTTTGGGGACTTGGACTTGGAGTCAAACTCGAACACTGGGGACTCGAGACTCGACTCGGACTCGAGGTTTAGTGACTCGACTACAACACTGACACACACACACATTCACACCGAGGGACAATTTAGTACAGCCAATTCACCTGACCTACATGTCTTTGGACTATGGGAGGCCAGAGTGTATCAATATTTTTCGTGCTAAAAGTCATGTTTCAATTCCAAGACCTGTTTTCTTATCTAGCATTTCTCCATTTGCATTTGCCTTTTACGTACTTCGTTTCCTCCAGCTCCTCGGTGCGCTGGATGGCGTCCGTCTCGTACTTGCTCCTCCAGGTGGTGACATCAGCGTTCAGTTTGGAGACGAGGCGCTGCAGCTCATTGTGGGTCTCTGACTCCTCCTCCAGCTGCTCCTTCATTAGAGACAGATCATGACGCGCATTGGCCAGAGCCACCATCGCTGTGTTGCGACCCTGGAGGAAGGAAGGGTGAGAAAGATGGATGGGAAAGGAGAGAACGGGAAGAAAATGAAGACAAACTACAGTAGAGACACACCAAGCATTTACAGAAAGTGGATATGTAGCACAGCATGGTATAACAGTCATCTGATACCAGCCCCCAACTTGCATTTAAATGTATGAGTGAAAAAGGGAGCTGTGTGTGTGTGTGTGTGTGTATGTGTGTATGCGCGCACAAGTGTGTGTGCGTGCATGCATGTATGTGTGTGTGTGTGTGTACCTTGCTTTCCTCATCCACTTGTCTCTTGAGCTCATCGATCTGGGAGGTGAGCGAGGCCTTCAGCCTGGTCACCTGGGTCAGCTTATTCTGTGCCTCCTCAAGCTCCCTGCTCAGCTCCCCATTCTCCGCTGCACACACAGACACACACACACACACACACAGTGCTCAGTTTGAGTGGACACTTTACTCACACTTTAATTTGCTCGACTAGAAGAACTTTCCTTTTGGATGGACAGAAGAGACAAAAATGCTGTCTGACATGTGACTAGTTACTCCCTCAGCCCAGGTCTGACTGCAGGTCAAGGGGTCACAGGGAGAATAATAAGAAGGAAATCAACAGAGGAGAACTCCCTGGTGTTTATAACATGTCTATATCCCTCTATATGGTTGCAGTGAGCTTGGTTAAGGGACGAGGTGTAAGGCCATACTGAGGATAAAACCATGATTTCCTAAAAGCCGGGGCCTTGTAAGGTAATAAGTCTTACTAATCCATAAATCTGACAAAGCAGCCTTCTTATCTGTGTTTGAAAGTCGCCATTCCTCTCCCAGGAATAACAATTCAGAGAAAAGAGGACTCCTAAGACTGATGCTAACGCTAGTTAGCCTCCCTCCTCGATCTCTCGCTGACCTCCAGTGTGAAGGTTTTCATATGATCAAACTCAGAGATCACATACGTCCATCCTAGATACAGCATGTGACATATTTGACGTTTGAAGCTTGCGATTTCCTTGATCAATTATTAATCTCTACCTGTCTCCCGTGCACTTTGATAACGGTTGTACGAAGCTCTGCTATGTTGTGGCTATGCTGGCTATGTTACGTTAGCGTAAAGTTAACGGCGTAACGTCAGCGTTTTCCAAATGCAACCAGGGCAGGGGCAAAGACAAGTCTCCAACAACGGATAATAACATTAACATTTCTTTTCTTTTCTTTAATTTCCCTCTTTTTCTCCCCAATTGTATCCGGCCAATTACCCCACTCTTCTGAGCCATCCCGGTCACTGCTCCACCCCCTCTGCCAATCCGGGGAGGGCTGCAGACTACCACATGCCTCCTCCAATACATGTGGAGTCGCCAGCCGCTTGTTTTCACCTGACAGTGAGGAGTTTCACCAGGGGGACGTAGCGCGTGGGAGGAAAACGCTATTCCCCCATTCCCCCCCGAACAGCTGCCCTTACCGACCACAGGAGGCGCTAGTGCAGCAACCAGGACACATACCCACATCCGGCTTCCCACCCGCAGACACAGCCAATTGTGTCTGTAGGGATGCCCGGCCAATCCGGAGGCAACACGGGGATTCGAACCGGCGACCCCCATGTTGGTAGGCAACGGAATAGACCGCCACGCTACCCGGATGCCTGATAATAACATTTCTAATGAATGAATGAATTTTGTAGATGTGGGTCTGACACTTAGCACAATGTTTATGTGAAATGTGTTCGTGAGTGTGTGTGTCTACCAGTTAGGCGGATCTTGGCGGTGTTGAGCTCAGACTGACTGCGCTCCATTTCAGCCAGGCGAGCATTCGCTTCTGCCAAGCTGTCCTCCAGCTTATGGACATGGGCCTCAGAGTTCATCTACACGCATGCATGAAGGTGCACACACACACACACACACACACACACACACACACAGGCAAAAAAATACAGGAGCATGTGTGCATATTATTATGAGCTCTACATTACATTAATAGAAAGGTACAGAGCCACCTAGGTCACTGATGATGTGAAGGTTGTCATTTGTATCCTGCTTAGAATAAAAACAATACATGCACAACACACATCAAGACTTACGCTCCCTCAGTACTAATGGACTTACAGTAAATATACACAAAAACAGATGCACTACAAAAGGGTGAACACGAACTGTGCAGTTACACGCAGTGCAACTGTTTCCCTGAGCATGTTTTTATCCTACACACACACACACACACACACACACACACACACACACACACACACACAAATATATACATAAATGAACGCACACTGTGTCGACCTCTATCTGTCATGTACCTTTGCTTTCTGTGTGGCCTCCATGGTGACGTTGAGGTCTTCGATCTCAGCCTTCATGGTCTGCTTGTCTTTCTCCAGCTTCACCTTCAGCCTGGTCAGGTTTTCCAGCTGCTCACCGAGCTCCGCCATCGAGTCGGAGTGCCTCTTTCTCAGCGCCGCCGCCGAGGCCTCAGATTGAAGCACTGACTCCTCCAGCTCGCGCCTCAGCTTCAGCACCTCCGCCTCCCGCCTCCTGTTCTGTTCAACCTGAGGGTCAACCGGACATTAGGGGCTTTTAGTTCACTTTTCCTGAAATTGTCACACGTGGACCAAAGCTGGACAGCAGCCCTAAAATTACAAACACACTACTTCAGTGTGTGCAGCTGGTAGGGCTGCAGTAGCTCATGGTTTCATTAGGTATGGGTGCAGGGCACTATAAACCAAACCACTGCTGATGAAAAAGTTGCCAGCGATGTGCTTCACAGACGTACAGTGGTTGTACCAGTTTGTCAAAAATTAATGAAAATACCCACTATTAACATCATGCACTTGACTCAGACTCGATAAAAGTCGATCTTTGACATGAGTCGGACTCGCCCCCTAAAAACTAGGTCTCGGGCATCTGGGTAGCATAGCGGTCTATTCCCTTGCCTACCAACACGGGGATCGCCAGTTCGAATCCCCATGTTACCTCCGGCTTGGTCGGGCGTCCCTACAGACACAATTGGCCGTGTCTGCAGGTGGGAAGCCGGATGTGGGCATGTGTCCTGGTCGCTGCACTAGTGCCTCCTCTGGTCGGTGGGGATGCATGTTCGGGAGGGAGGGGGCACTGGGGGGAATAGCGTGATCCTCCCACGTGCTACGTCCTCCTAGCGAAACTCCTCTGTCAGGTGAAAAGAAGCGGCCAGCGACTCCACATGTATCGGAGGAGGCACGTGGTAGTCTGCAGCCCTCCAGCGATCGGCAGAGGGGGGTGGGGCAGTGACCGGGACGGCTCAAAAGAGTAGGGTAATTGGACAGGTACAATTGGGGAGAAAAAGGGAGGGGGAAAAAACTAGGTCTGCCCTGAGTCTCCTCTTATTTGGTGTTTGCTATAAGGCTAGCGACTGGTAAATTGATTAACAGGTGTTAGCTAGGCTCACCTGGGCAACAGTGGCTCCACCCGCCTCTTCCAGCCTGTCACCAAGGTCCTCCAGATCCCGTGACAGCTCTGCCCGCTGCTTCTCTACCTGTCAGTCAACAGGAAGAGATAAGTCAATGATGGGATGATATCAGCATCTTAATAATTTCTCAATTCAAATCAATGTCTTTTGTGTGGTATCTTTATCAATATGTGTACATCTGAAGAATGTGACAGTGTTTACACAGTGTGAATTCCCAGAATTCAGTAAAAGCTTTAAAATGTTCAATTTGCAGCAGATCAGTATTGGAAATTGAATGGTGGATTTAAATGTCTTCAGATGTGAACCTTCGCTCTCATGGCTCGCTCAGCCTCCAGCTCCTCCTCCAACTCCTCGATGCGGCCCTGCCAGAAGCCACAACATCAGGTCAGTGTCCGACAGAACAGGTGAAAGACGAGCAACGGTTTCTGAAAATAATTAACGCTTTCCTCTTACATCCCTTTTCTTCCTTGTCTCCTCACACACCCCCACCCCACACCCCACCCCCCAAGTCTTTCATCGCTTCACATGCTTGTCTTCCCCTTCTCTTCTTTCACATCCCGTATTCCTTATCATCCCTCTCTGGACTTCTCCTCCATCCCTCTGCATTCCCCCCATTCCTTTCATCCTCACTCACCTCCACTCTCTCTCTCTCTCTCTCTCTCTCTCTCTCTCTCTCTCTCTCTCTCTCTCTGGCACACACACACACACACACACACACACATTCCTGAGTGCACTTGGTAGTTCATAAAGATCTTTCTTTAAGCCATCTCTGCTCGTCTGTCCCTTACTTGGTGCTCTTTGAGCTTTCGGCTGAGCATCGAGCTGAGGGACTGCTCATCCTCCAGCTTCGAGTTCATGTTGTTGATCTCAAAGTCTCTCCTGCAGGAAAACACAGCAGAGACAACAAGAAAGAGATCAGGCTCTGCCGAGACTGACCGTGTATGTGTGTGTGTGTGTGTGTGTGTGTGTGTGTGTGTGTGTGTGCGTTGCTTGGCTCCCTCACTTCTTGATGACCTCCTCCAGATCAAGCTTGGCGTTCTCCATCTCGTTGAGGTTCTCGATGGTCATCTTCAGGTCTCCCTCTGCCTTCCTCCTGGCCTTCTCCACCTCTGCCCTGATCCTCTTCTCCTGCTCCCAGCTGTCCTCCAGCTACACACACACACACACACACACACACACACACATACACACACACCAAAATCAAAAACAGCAAACTGTAATAACACTTGACAGAATTTGTTCTTGTTGTCTTGCTATTGTGTTGTTTATGTTGTTATTTATATTTTTTGTGTTTTTTTAAGTTGGGATTTTCGATGTTAACTGTTAAGAGGTTCGATAAAAGAGGACTGCCGGCTAAGCGCAGGATTCCCATGTATTTTGTTGTACATGTATGTAAATGTTGCCCCCATCAAGACGGCTGATGAAGGAAAACTAAACGGTCCATCGAACTCATAGAGGCCACACTCCCAGGTAGACTGCATCTTCACTGGCTTACCTCATTCACTTGGGTGCTGAGCTTGCTGTTGGTCTTGGTCAGGTGGTTGACCCTCTCCTCCTCTGTTTGGAGATCCTCCAGCGTTTTCTGAGGAAATGCAGAGGGGATGAAAAGGGTTTGAGCAAAAAAACCCAAAAGACTTTCACCTTCAAATTAGATATCTATCTTTTCAAAGATTGTGCAACAGGTCAAAAGGAGACATCTGAGGACCTTTTTGTTGCTTTTCCCCCCTAAATGGATTTATGAATGTTTCATATTCAAACCCTTTAGATGTTAGTGATCTAAGTGTAAAACCTGTGCAAATGTTATTACCGCATGTGCTGTAACATGAGCTTTACATCATGTAATACGTATGTTGGCTGGTAACTACTGCTGTTTTGATTTGTGGTGTGTGTGTGTGTGTGTGTGTGTATGTGTGTGTGTGTGTTAGTGTGTGTGTGTGTGTGTGTGTGTGTGTGTGTGTGTGTGTGCAGGTGTACAGGCGTGTGGGTAGTAATATGTGTTTTTCCACCTGTTGCAGTTCCTCCAGAGCTCTCTTCTCCCTCTGCAGCTTGGTGATTTGGTCGTCCCGCTGGCCCAGGTCCCCTGTCAGAGTCTGCACCTTGTAGTCCAATCCCTGAACACACATTTCACCAACAAATTCATCACAGCAAACTCCAAATCTTACCGGTTACTGTTTGGCTTGGCCAGAAGTCTCCTAAATTGAGGTTGTTGTTGGAGTGCACAATCACAAAGTAGTCCCGAAGGACTTTACAATCAGTACAATACACAACAATACACAACAGTATACAATATCCATAAGAGGTGTCACGCATGTTTGACCGTTTATGAGGTTGTGAGTGTTTTTGTATGTCTGTTATAATGCCACTAGGAGGCGCCATACGGTCTGCAGGAAGATCGATGCGTCACATACTGAGGAGTAACTGGCTCCAGCCTGTAGAATGGGGCAGGGTTCAGTGTCCCTAAACCTAACCTTAACCCTAACCCTGTTTAACCGCACCCAAACCCAAGTCCAAACCAATGAAATTCATATTTAACACCACCCAAATTGATGTTTAGTCCCGCACAAATTTGACAGCTAAACCAATCAAATCAAGCGGTGGGGGGGACAAAACGTTCGGCGTTGAACCCCGTCCCGTTCTGCAGGCTGCAGCCAAGTATACTTGCAGAGAGTCAATGCTGAGAAACTCCACCGGCGGTGTCACTCTTCAATACAGAAGAGACAAAACGCCGTAAGAGGAAATCAGCTACCACAGACAAGAGGGTGGAAAGTGACTGAGAAGACAACCCGTATGAACTGTGTCCTTTTTTGGGGGGGGGGACTTTTTGGGGGGGGGGTCCCCCTTTTTCTCCCCAATTGTATCCGGCCAATTACCCCACTCTTCCGAGCTGTCCCAGTCTCTGCTCCACCCCCTCTGACGATCGGGGAGGGCTGCAGACTACCACATGCCTCCTCCCATACATGTGGAGTCACCACCCGCTTCTTTTCACCTGACAGTGAGGAGTTTCGCCAGGGGGACTCAGCGCGTGGGAGGATCACGCTATTCCCCCCCAGTTGCCCCCCGACCAGGTGCCCCCCCGACCGACCAGAGGAGGGCATTGACCAGGACACATAACCACATCCGGCTTCCCACCCACAGACGGCCAATTGTGTCCGTAGGAATGCCCGACCAAGCCGGAGGTCACACGAGGATTCGAACCTGCGATCTCCGTGTTGGTAGGCAACAGAATAGACCACTACGCTACCCGGACGCCCCTGAACTGTGTCCTTTAATGCAGGAAAATAGTTGGTTGATGACGTCATGGCGTGCGATCCCAACGCTGTGCGCTGAGGGGACATGATGTCAGAGCATTGACACATGACATTGGGGAGGGGAAAAAAATCAATGTCGGCATACGTGAAATCGTCCATGATGAGGGAGTTTTGCTTTAAAATGAGCTTTGGGAGACAAATTTCTTAGTTGTATCAGCTCTTCATTTTCTATCACTGCATTTGTTCCTTCATACTACTACTACTACTACTACTACTACTACTACTACTACTACTACTACTACTATTACTTTCGGCTGCTCCCGTTAGGGGTCGCCACAGCGGACCATCCGTTTCCATCTCTTCCTGTCCTTTGCGTCCTCCTCTGTCACACCAGTCACCTGCATGTCCTCCCTCACCACATCCATAAACTTCCTCTTTGGCCTTCCTCTTTTCGTCTTCCCTGGCAGCTCCATCTTCAGCATCCTTCTCCCAATATACCCAGCATCCATTACCCATTTGTTCCTTCAGCACTGGCAAATGTTGTTTTATTGGTTTATACCCCACCACCACCATCACCATCCTCTTCCACTTCCCCCTCTCTATCCCATCACCCACTTTTATCTCCTCCCTTCATTCTTTCCCTCCCCACTCTTCTACCTGTTTCTCCTTCTCATTTTTGGCCAAGGTGGACTCCAAAGACTCCAGGTCTCTCTTCAGCTCCGTCAGTTCCCCCTCCAGCTGCCTCCGCTGGGCATGGAGAGAGGCGTTACTGCCCTCCTCTTCCTCCAGGCGCTCACGGAGATCCTATGCCCAGAATGACAGTATCATATCGTTATAATATCATTACACCCATCCACATTTGTAAGGGTGATTAATGCAGAGCTTTGACAATCAGCCTCGTCATCATACGTATCAACCTCTGAATTAAATCTTTACATAATCCAATTATACTTCATGAGTATTTGGATGCAAATGGACTCGCTCTAAACATACACATCACAGTATTATCTTTTTTTGCATTTTCTGTACACTTGCTAAAAGGACTAGAACATTATGTTAATTTATTATATGACGTGGAAGTATATAGTATGATTTATGAGTATATTACCCGCACAGACTCTTCCAGTTGACCTTTTTGGCGCATCAGCTGGGTGCTGCGCTCCTCTGCATCGCCTAGCGTGTCCTGCTCCTGCAACGGGACAAATGGTTTGGGTGTGTGTATCTGTTTGTGTATGAGTGTGTATGTGTATGTGTGTGTTTTATGGATGGCAGATATCACAGGCACCAGAAGTCCTTCTTAATACCCCCCATCAGCCCTCACCCCCAGTCTGTTTTTACATAATGGAATTTGGAGAATGAAATGAAATGAAAATGAAAGTGAAATAGAAATCCACTTTATTTAACATTGTATTCTTACAACGAATTTATTCTCTGCATTTAACCCAACCTATTGTGTAGGAGCAGTGGGCAGCGGCAGCACCAGGGGATCAACTCCAGTTCTTCTTTCCATTGCCTTGCTCAGGGGCACAGGCAGGAGTATTAACCCTAATGTGCATGTCTTTTTGATGGTGGGAAGAAACTGGGGCACCCAGAGGAAACCCACACAGACATGGTGAGAACATGCAAACTCTACCCAGAAAGGACCTGGGATGGTCTGGGGCTCGAACCCAGGACCTTCTTGCTGTGAGGCAACAGTGCTAACCACTTGGCCACCGTGGTTATTAGAAATTATTATACTATATTATACTATTATTATATTATATATTATTAGAAAAAATAATAACAATGATAATAAATACATTTCTGTGGATGGGTAGCACTTACTGCAGCCAGCGCCAAGGCCAGGTCCTTCTTCTCCTGCGACAGAGTGACCATCTTCTCCTCCAGAGCTTTGAGCTTGCCCTCCAACTCTGTGGTCTTCTCCATCGCCGCCCTCAGCTCCTCCTCCTTGACTTTGAAGGCCTCGTCCTGACGGGCCACCATCAGCAGGGGCTTCAGCTGGAGGAGGTGTGGGGTGCGTTGATGATGATGATGATGATGATGACAGTGATGATGACAGTAAATGTTCAGTCCTGTGGGGAATTCTGTTGCATCATGCAGCCATCAGATAAGAATCAAGAATCAACACAGCACGCCTCAGCGAATGGCTAACACCCTGCTGAGCTAACACACACACAGTGTCAGAGAAAAGGCTCACACTTACAAGCCTACAACGCAGGAGATAAATCATAGATCAGGCACATTATCTACCCTCTGACTTAAGGGGAATATGTTGAAGGAGCGGGAAGACAGAAGGAAGGGATGTGGGAAATGAACAGAAAGGCAGAGAGACAGAAACTTGCTGAAAGGAAGGAGGAGGGGAGGGAGGACATGAAGGCAGGAGGTATGCAGAAGGTGCGCCGTCGGTGTATGAGTGTGTGTGTGCGTGGGTGAATGTCAGGCATTCATTGATTGTAAAGTACTTTGAGTGGCTGTTGTGGCTCGAAAAGCGCTATGTAGAATGCAATCCGTTTACCATTCCTCATTTAGGAGGGCAGAGGGGGGATGAGAAAGAGAAGGAATAAGAGAGAGCGAAACAGAACAAGAGGAGTTGAGAGACCATCATGTTTCCCATCCGAAATGTGTTTACCTTGGTATAGAGTTTCCACCAGCCCCAGTAGCGCAGCTGAAGGAACTTCCTGACATTGCGTTGGATGGCCATCAATGCAATTCTGCATCACGCACGCACACACACACACACACACACACACACACACACACACACAAGATTACTAAAGAGACAAGACATTTGTGTAAAACCTAGGAAGGTAAAGATGCTCTCTCACAACTACACACATCGACAAGCACACATAGACACAAATATCCACCTGTCTAATGGCAACACAGGTGTAAAAATTCACCCTCACACATCCACCACCTCAAATGCAAAACACAAATCACACAACACACACACACACACGCGCGCACACACCGTTTATCCAGCATCTTCTTGAACTCGATCCTCATGAGATTCCCTTTGAGGCGAGCTTGCAGCATGGTTATGATCTTAGCCAGCCGCTCGTCACGCACATCCTCCAGCTTGGCCAGGACACCTGCCCGGAAGAACACCTGGAGGCGGCGGTTTGAAAGAAGGAAGGAAAAGACAATACAGTAAGGACACAAGGGGGACTAGTTTATATTTTCTGCTAATGCATACTGCACTGGCAAATGCTGGGAAGGGGAGTTTAAAATGCAATTTATATATGAATAAATTGGCTTGACTGGCGGCGCGAATTCACGTTTACAGCAGCCTCACCCAGTACTGGTGTGGGAAGATGGCGGCGCGAATTCACATTTGCGGCGGCCTCACCCAGTACTATCTATGCAGCGGTCTTTCTCCATGTCTGCATCTAAGTTTGTGTCTTCGTTTAATGGCTGGGAGAGCCGGCGCTGGATCGGTTGGGAGAGCTGGGTCTGCTGTGACCTGTGGGCCCAGGGACCACGGCCCTGCCCGGAGCTGCGCCCGAAAAGGTAACACCGAGGGCGGTCTGACAGGATGCGGAAGCGGGGCAGGCTAAGCTAACTGCTAGCCTATGCAGACCGGCAGTTCTGACAGTCATCCTGGCTGGCATTTGTTCTCTTGGACAGTGATTTTTTTTTGTTTAGTTTGGATACATGTGTTCTTGTAGTTCTTGGATATGTGTTTTTGTCTTTGTGGTGCACTGCTGTGGGCTGGGGGAAATTATATTTTGTTGCATTTCATGTACAAAATAACAAATAAAGTGTTCCTGATTCTTGATTCCTCATTATTTCATCTCGAGTTCATTTGTGTTCTTTCATTGCTCGGTGAAGCTCTTCGCAAACATAACAAAATGCAATCAATAAAACGGCTTTATGATGAAACTTTACCTCATGGTGGGTTTTATTCTCTACACTAACTAACACCTTTCTCATATAAATATGGCTACTGACAAGTGATGTACCTTGGTGTGTCCGATGCGGTACTCCATGTTATCCAGTCCTACAGAACTTAGGATGAGCTCAGAGGCCTTCTTGTTGTCGACGAATCCCTTAGGGATCACATTGGGGTTCAGGATGTAGTACCTGGGAGATTGAAATTAAAACTCTTTATCTATAAACTCATTGACCAGGGTATGTGGTCCACTCAGACAGGAAGTATCATCCATATCTCTTGCGTCTGAATGCGGTGAAACAGATTAAATTGACGGAGAGACAGATGGAAATGGAGTCGGACCTCTGTTTGAATTCCGGGTACTGTAGTCTGTTGGGGAAACCCTTTCTGCAGATACGGATGCCCTCCAGCACACCGTTACAGGCCAGTTGGTGAAGGACAAGGTAGTTGTCTGTCACACCTGCACGAGGAGAGAGAGAGAGAGAGAGAGAGCAAGAGAGAGAGAATATCTTTTTACCACTGTTTAATCGATATTGTCATATATTTCTGCACCTTATGCAATGTGCATTAGCAATGCTGCACATAACTACCATCATGCCAACAAATCCTCTTTGAACTGGATTGAATTGAATTGAGAAAAGAGAGGGAAGAAAGTGAGTTCTGTTTTATATATTTTGCTCAACAGGAGAACTTAACACACACACACACACACACACACACACACACACACACACACACACACACACACACACACACACACACATGTCCTGCAAATGATGGTCTACCAAAGAATGAGGGAGAGAGAGGGAGTGAGAGAGTCAACACAAATCAAATGAAGACACTGATCTATTCACTTGTTGTGTGCAGAGAGGGAAAATACACAAATAAACACACAAATAAACAGTGAGGCTTGAGACTTTTTAAAGTTATTTTTAACATTTAGAGTGTGAAGCTACTGCAAGAAGAAAGAAAGACTGCTCCAGAACACATGATAACATCTACTCGTACATCAGTCTATCCCTATGGGCTCAACTCTCTGGACTGACCTGACTTCTTGTATTCATTGGGCACAATGCAGCGGACGAAATGAGGAGCGGTGCTTCGCAGGGTGCTCATCAGCTTGTTGAGTTGTTCCTGTTGCAGGCACAGTGTGTGTGATACATTAGTTATGGTGCGCCGGTGGGATCTTCATCATATTGTGCCTGGGGGTCTTCGTCACGGGTTACGTATGCCAATGCATGGTAGTGTGTTTGCACTTGTGCGTGCATGTTAGAGTTTGTTGCTATTAAACTGATCATGATGCCATTAAACTGATCTTGATGCCATGTTTGTGGTATTTTTATTTGGTACGTATGTTTTTGTGTGTATGTGCATGTGTACATGGCAACTGTGTATGTAAGACTCTCTCGCTATCTGCTGTGCCGTTTACCCTGTAGAAGTTGGAGACCGTCTGAAAGGAGGACCCTTTCTTCTGTCTCTTAGTCCCTGCAGCGGCCTCCTCCTCTTTGAAGAGCAGAGCCAGGAGCGGCATGGAGGATTTCTGGAACAGACCCACCACCGTCTCGTTCAAAGGGTCTTTGTTCTTCTCCAGCCAGCCGCCGATGTTGTAGCCCACCTAAAGCAAGCAGAACGGACCCGCTTTATCGTGCACACTGGTAGATGCTGCACAATCACAACAACAACTACACACACTGTATGTACATTAACAAGAAGTGGTTCAAATGACACAAAACTGCATCATCTATTTACTTTTGAATGTCATTTGTGGAGATGGGAGAGACAGACAGACACGGGCACTTAATTATGCCAGGAAAGTCTTATTCAAATGGTGGTTATTGATCTAACATGGGTCACTGTTGCACACTTGTGCACAATCAGAGATAGCCCGGGTATTAAATTGATGTATATGAATTGATGTATGAATTTATATATGTGTGTGTGTGTGTGTGTGTGTGTGTGTGTGTGTGTATGTATGTATGTATGTATATGTATACATATGTGTGTGTTACTTGCATATGTTCCAAAATACTGCACTTTGTAATGTTTCATGATGTCTCACAGCAGCCTGGTACTCACGGTGCCGGCGTAGTGCACCAGTTCAAAGTGGGTCTCGGCTCCCTTCTTCCCCCCTTTTGGCTTGAGGAAGTTGGAAGACTTGCCCAAGTGGTTGTCATACAGAGCAGCCTTGAAGGTAGCATCTGTTGCCTTAGGAAACACACACTGCTCCTCCAGGATGGAGAAAACGCCCATGGGCTGGAGGAGAGATAGAAATGGAGAGGAAGAGGGAAGGAGGGATAGAGAAAGGTACCGATAAAGGCAGAGGGTGAGACAAAGAAAAAGAGAGAGTGAGAGCGACTCAAAACAAATATCATTTGTCCTGCTGTCACTCAAAAGGCACACTGTCCATATGTCTGCATGGATGGATATGAGTCCATGTGCACACAAACTGTAAAAGTGTGTGTGTATTGTGTTGTGTGTGTGTGTGTATTGTGTGGTTTGGTGTGGTGTGGTGTGGTGCGTGTGTGTTACCCTCTCCAGCAGGTCAATGCAGGCCTGCAGGTCCAGGCCAAAGTCGATGAAGACCCAGTCGATGCCCTCCTTCTTGTACTCCTCCTGCTCCAGTACAAACATGTGGTGGTTGAAGAACTGCTGCAGCTTCTCGTTGGTGAAGTTGATGCACAGCTGCTCAAAGCTGTTGAACTGCCGGGATGCAGGGAGAGATGGCGAAGACAGAGCTGATTAGTGCATGTAAAAGATGGTGGGAAAGAGATAAATAAAAATTTATTCTTCCATTTATTTCTCTTGTTTGATATTATTTCACATACCTCATCCATCCTCCCGTCCACAATCCACCCATTCCTTCATCCCTACATCTAACCATCAATGAAGCTCTCTATCAGCCATCCTTCCATCTAGCCATTTATTCATCCCTCCATCCATCCGTCTTTCCATCAGCTAAATATCTACAGAAATTATCTATTTATTATCAAATTACCAGTAATTATGAGCTAAATAGCTACACTTGAGCCAATTACCTTTCTATCAACTATCCGCTCATAAGTTCCATCAGAATTCCTCCATTGTCTTTGTTTGTAATACTAGTGATCAATGTATCAGTCCATTCAAACACATATAGATCTGGTCTACCTCTATCCATCAATCCTTCAACCACTCATCCTGCTATTATTCATCCAACCGCCCAGCTATCCATCCATCCAGGCCCTACCTCAAAGATCTCAAATCCGGCAATATCCAGAACTCCTATGAAGAACTGGCGTTGCATTTTGGTGTCCAGTGTCTTGTTGATGCGGGTCACCATCCATTTGAACATGCGGTCGTACACGGCCTTAGCCAGAGCACCGATGGAATACACACACTGGTCTTGGTTCTGACCTGATAAAAGGTCAAAGTTCAAACTTTGGATTTTGCGTGGAAATTACAAATGATTTGGCGACGCACCGCTTTCGAATACTTGGCATCTACGACAGGATGTTTCAACAACACATGTCAGTGTGAGCCTCAGCAGTGTCTCAGGAAATACCTTTGGTCACAAACTCGTTGCCAACCTTGACCCGAGGCCGGGTGATACCCTTCTGCAGCTCCCCCGAGTTGATGCACATGAGGTGGGCGACTTTGTCAGCCACTGCCAGAAGGAGAGGCAGATGGGAAATAAACTACAATATACCATCTCTTAAATGTCTTGCAATATTTTTAGGAAAAAGATGGGTGACAGTAAACAGGGCCATGGGGAGGAGGAAGACCACATGAGAAAAAAAAGGGCTGAGGAAGATGA
>NC_079220.1:14159103-14171603 GCF_029633865.1 Lampris incognitus | reverse complement strand
GCAGGACATTGATGAATCGTTTGCCGGGGACCGTGGAGAGAAAAAGACCCTTTGTGCACTGAAAAAAAAGAAAAAAAGGTTGTTGTCCTTACGTGATCAGCATAGACTGGTTCTCATGCTCTGCAATGGCAAGAAAGAAGGGAAGAGAGGAGAGGAGAGGAGAGGAGAGGGCATTAGAGAGACTGAGGAGTATTCACCGTTGATGCCTGTCTGAGCAGATCAGAGGCCTGCTGACGTTCTCTGTCAGCACTATGAGCACTCAGACAGGTGTGAACCCTCCCCTGATACAACACAATGACTTTAAAGAATTCCCTACTCCCCAAACGGTTCACACACCGCTTATAAATTGGATGCAAAGCCTCTAACAGACACTCTCGCTCCCAATCCCCGTCATCAACTCCATAATGACTTTCAACCATCATCATCTTCAGTGGCTCCCGATCCCAAGTCACCCCTCACCCCCACCCTCCTCAGTCCAGACATCCCTCTTGACTATTCACTATTTCATGCTTATTGTCTGTCGTTCTGCTTTCTGACATTTTTATATCATCTCTCCCCAAAACCCTTAACGCCGTTCCCCCCCCCCCCCCTCATCACATTTCAGCCTCTCACACCCGCCCCTAACACCCCACACTTTCCCTCACCCATCATCATGTCGTGGTAGGCGTTGTCGGAGATGGAGAAGAGGTGAGGGGGAACCTCGTTGCGTTTCTTCCCTTTGTATATCTGGGCCACTTTAGCACCGTAGATGGGCAGCCACTTGTATGGGTTGATGGTCACGCAGAAGAGGCCTGAGTAGGTCTGGAAAGCGGAAGCAAACACAAAGGGGTTAAGGCCGGCATCCTATTGGCCCAGCGGGCTTAAGTGCATGCCATGCATTCAAAACACTGAGGGTGCAAATCTGGGTCATGAACATTGTGGCATTGCTCTCTCGTGCATCTACCCCCCCCCCCCTCAGCCACTGTACCCTCTCAATTGCTGCAAAGTGCTTTCGAAACAATTATCCAAAAAGGAGCTATGATGTTAACCATGTACATGAAGTCAGTACTGTATGTGTTGATTGCCGTTTGATGCTCTCCTCTGAAGGTCGGACTGAATTTGAAACGCTAAAGTTTTCTAACATAATTTTTTTCATCGTTCATTTTGTACCGTCTCTTTCTTCTAAATTTATTTCTGATTTTCCCCCCAATTTAGTGGCCAAACGCTCCCTATTTTAGTTCAAACACCCACCCTCGTACTGCGTGCGTTCGCCAACTGCATCTCTCCGGCCGCGAATTTACGAATCCTACTATGGCCACGCCAAGACCCAGAATCCTACTATGGCCACGCCAAGACCCGATGCCTCTGATTGGCTAGTACTCGTTGTCTCCGTTGGTTAGGTTGGTTAAGGTTAGGGTTAGGGTGGGGTTAGGGATAGGGTTAGCCAATCACAGACAGAGTAGGGCGGGTCTTGGCGTAGCCATAGTAGGATTCGTAAATTCGCCTCCGGCCGGCTGTCCCGAAGGAGCCGCCTCGCCGCTTCCGTGACAAGGCGACTCCAGGCCGAACCACTGCTTTTCCGACACACCCCGAGACGCATTCATGTGACGAACACAAGACGACTCCGCCCCCTCCCGAAGACAGCGTTGCCAAATATTGCTGCTTCATCGAGTCCGGCCATAGCCGGATCTGACGAGACCGAGGCGCGAACACCGGTCCCCAGTGGGCAACTGCATCGACACAAAGCCGACGCTTAGACCGCTACACCACCTCGGACTATCTGTACCGTCTCTTTCGACCATTAAAAAAATATATTTGTAGGAAAGATAGAATTCGCGTTTTCTCTTGATGGAAGAGCTCCTCTTAGTTCAGCTTCTCTCAGCTGATATTGATTTCTGTTACTCGTGATGTAATCAGACTTAATTTACATACAGCCAATCAGATCAAATCCTCAAATGATGAAACCACACCCACCCTTACAGTCAACCCTTGCTTGTACTCGCACTCAAAGGTCAGCTCATGAATATTAATTAGATCTAGACCACTCCCTCACAGCTCTTTAGACCGTTGAGAACAATAGTGGATATAGGTATGGAAAAAAACCATAATATTAGTCACTTAAAAATAAAAATTTGTTACTGAATGTTTTATTGTGCCGCACTCGAGATTTTTTGACAGAATGTCGAAATTGGTTAGTGTGGGTTTTGGTGGTGTGACACGGCATTAGTAGGCGACTTAGCGGCCTCACATAGATCCTCATGTTGACGTAGCGGCTGCGTAGGTTGTCCATGACGCTGGCCTCGTTGAGGAACGTGAGGTTGGCCATGTCACTGGCTTGGTAGAACTTAGGAGGGTTCATCTGCTGAACATCATCCCGCATCACCGTCACCGTCTGAAGACGGAGGAGGACACCATCACCATTATCCTTATGAATGTTACCATCATCATCATCATCATCATCATAGCCATGCCCTAACTCTTAAAACTTGGTTAGAGCAAGTTGACGTCAGCACTTACTCTCATAATGATGCTGTTTCAAATATTCTAATTGCATCCTTTTAATTGCATGCAGAGACATTTTTGCACTTATTAATGTTAACAACACTGTAAGGAATTGGGCTTACTATCACACAATATTCAAGATAACATGCATAGCTTCATTGTCAGTCTCACAGTGTTCCTGCTGGTCTTGATGGTGACTTTGTCTCCGTCCTCAGACTGAATCTCCCCAGCAATGAAAGCCTCCTTCTCATCTTTGACCCAGCAGGAGCGCTTGATATCATAGGACTTATTCATAGCATCCAGGCGCTCCTGCTCAGATGGAGCCAGGAATGGCATGGGGTCCACATCGTCCCCGCACTCTCCTTTGTATGCACCCGGCATGGCTGCGGCTACAACGACCAACACGCACACACACACACACACACACACACCAAGTGGCTGGCCGGCCCAAAATACTCACTCACTGGTCAGCGGATGTTTTGGGACAGAGAGGGCCCACACACACACACAAAAAGAGGATGTTAATACCACTGGTGAGAAGGGGACCCCGACTGGTTAAAAGATAGATGCCTACTTGTGTTGGTTTTCACATGAGACGAGTGGCAATATATTGGGTGACAGCGCAGATGAATCGCTGTCTAAAATGGCTTTCTGCTGAAAAGATTTTCGACATCGGATGACATAAATCGATAGCTACATCCTGCCGTGGTCGGTTGACTCTCTCAAGGAGATGTGAGATACAGAAGAGCTCGAGCACTCTGTGCAGGAGGTGCGTTTGTACATCATGTAGACCACAGAAGATAGACCCACAGACCATATGACTCACAGAAAACAAGATTACTCATTAGCAGCACAGCTGGAGTGCCGGAACAAATTGTAAGCGAGAGACTCAACACATCGCCAAAATGCCACGTCGAAATTGAGACAAAATTTAATATAGAGTCTCCCCAAGACAAACAAAATAATCTGCCAGTGCAGTGAACTATTTCAACCTATGGGTGGGATTTGTTGAAACGACATAAAATCACCTGTTTACCTGAGAGACCAGAAATCTTGAAACAAGTTAAATTGGATTTAGTCAAATATATTTTATCTACTCTGATGCATAGCTCAAGTTTAATCATGCAAAAATGAGACAAAACCCTTTAAAGCGGTTCGCCGCAACAACCTTTCTTATCCAAACGTCTAAAAATACCCTTTTTTCAAGATTAGATAACACCGTTAGATAACTCTAGATAAATATTCAGACACCAGCTCGTGGTGAGTAAATGATTCTTGGAACAAGATGAAATGCGATATCGTAGGAGCTCAGATGATATGAGACGAGACCGGAGCTCTCTGTGGGATGTACGGACTGTCAGACCTGCTCAGAATGTACTGCTTCTGCCGCGTAGATGAGCCGCAAGGTTTTGAGTCCTCTCAAGATATCGAAACGCTCGCCATGAACATCCTTTGTTTCGAGTCCATGTCAGCTAAAGCAAGGGTTAGTGTGGATTTTGGCGGTGACTTACCGATGTAGGAGGCAGAAGAAGGTTCAGGAGGACTCTGGGCGCCTGCTGAGACCAGGCTGTTATATAGCAGGCCCTCTCCTTCCTGATATGGTCACAAGTCTAAAACCAGCCATTACCCTGAGGCCTCGTCCCGGCGATTCGCAGGGTCAGAGCAGTCTCAGCCCGGGATTTGGAGATTCTTTTAATTTGCCTCCGTCCACTTAGATTTCCCTGGAAAGCCATTTTGCAGGCCCCAACTGTGTCCTTTCTACACCCCATCACTCTTTCTATCCAGCCACCTTCACCCATCCACGCCCGGATTTTTCCCCATCCTTCCATGCCTCGGTACCCACACATCATTCATTTTCTCTCCGTCTCTCCGCTGGGAACGGGATGAGTAAGGCATCTGAAGTTAAAACCACTGACTCACGGAGGCAGACTGAATGAATGGTGATGAAAAAAAAGGGAACATTTTTCTCTTCCACCTGTTTCATTTTTAATAATCATTCCACCGGGCTGCAATGCTGCCGATGACTTACAGCGAGTACTTCCCCTGCGCCCCAAAAAAAGACCAACTTTTATCATTATCTTTAACTCGATGACATTTAAAAATCATCATTTTCATGAATAAAACAATGTAGGCCTTTATTCACACAACACCTATTAAAACCGGAGTTACAAGGTGCGTCACAGTAAAAAAAACAAAAAAAACAAACAAACACATAATAAAAGTACAATGACCACATAATAAAACACCAAACAAAATAAAGGAGCAGAAACAGAGAGAGTCTTCACGTAGAACACCACCAACACAGGAAATAAAAGCAATATCATCAACAACAACAAAAAAAGCACAGGAGTAAAAGATGGTTTCAAGATGATTTAAAAGGTTTTAAGACGCCGAGTTGGCAGCGCTGACGTTGGAGGGAAGTGTTTCAGAGAGCAACAACAGCGAATGCACGGTAGCGTCTCAAATGACTGCATTTCAAAATAATAATAATAAGCTTTTATCAGCACCTGTCCACCAGCAGCTACCCAGAAACTGTGGCCATCAAGGATTCCACAGGGTATGGTGGAACTATGAATGGATTTGCTGAGGCAGACTTGAACTGGGCACTGTGCCAAGTCCTTCACAAGAGGAATCAAGTTTGGGCAAAATTTGCATGATGCATTGGCATGAGCCCATCATTCTGGGGTGCTGGTTCAGTTTGCATTTGTTGTGCTTTCTTGCTGTTCGTTGCCGCTAGTATCGGGATCGAAAGGGTCTCAGCAGCCCAGTTTCAGGGATTCTGGCCGCAGGTTAAGAGTAGTTTACCGCTTTCACATTAGGAAAAGTACAGCGCTCTAAATTGTGTTGATCTGTTCCAATGCACAGTTTAGATCTTGGCCAGGATTGCGAGTCCTCCTCACTCCCCAAGGACTGCAACAGCTGTTCATCTTTTTCCTCCAGAGGGGGTGATAATAGAGACAGCAGACATAACTGGTTATAACATTCTCTCGCTCTCTTTCTCTCTCTCTCTCTCTCTTTTTCCTGGGATAGTTCATGGTTATAATTAGTCCTTATCTTTCCCTCTCCCCTTCATGCTCACGTTAAACTCAAATAAGAACAGAGTATTTCAGATTTCTAAAGCCTTATTCATCCTGGTTTAAATTATTTCATGAGGGATTTTCTGAGATGACACTGAGTCCAAAGACCAAATCACAACACTTTCTGACTAATGTACGCTCTCTATCCTTCACCTAGTGGTGTGTGTTTCTCTCGCCTGTTTTTCGCCACAATTTAAACCATTTGGATTTTTTTCGTGCAAAACAAACTCATTTGGCACCCAGCAGGATATGCCAATTGTGTTCTACAAAGAATGACTTCATCTGCATTATTTGTGTGCATGCGTGTGTGTGTGTGTGTGTGTGTGTGTGTGTGTGTGTGTGTGTGTGTGTGTGTGTGAATTAAGATGAGTGTATGTACCCCATGGCAATGCTAAATTTGTCTCTATGATGGGAATTCTCTAAGTAGCGGTGAACACACTCAGCCAATCCCAGGGGTTCCAACAGCACTTTGAATAAACACAACTGAGAGGAGACACACACCATGTTAGACTTAAACACACACATGCATATGCATATGCACGTACGCACACACACATCTACTAAAAGCTGTGCGAAACTGTTTTGCAGAGTGAAGCCAACGTGTGTGTGTGTGTGTGTGTGTGTGTGTGTGTGTGTGTGTGTGTGTGTGTGTGTGTGTGTGTGTGTGTGTTTGTGTGTGTGTGTGTGTTAAATGGGGTCTTTTAAGATTGCTTCTGCCATTACTACTGCCACCTGTGGGGTGTTGACATAGCTAAACATACAATTACACACTAACACAAGCCAGGAGGAGGAATGAGGAGTTGTGTGGTAATGGAGACAAAACCAGAGAAAGGGGACATATAGGGACAAACGTGTGTGAATGGGCACAGGGAGATAATGACAGATAAAGCCAGAAAGTAAGAGAAAGAGTGCATTTGCCTTGAACCTGCTGGCGACGTGTTTTGCTGCTTGTGTGGATTTATTGTGTCCTCTTAACAGACCGATGTAAGGGTCTATTGTTCAACCAGTTAATGCTGCTGCCAGCTAACCCTAATGCTACTAAAGAGCCAAATCCCTTCAGCCCCAGTCCTTAACCAGCTTCCCCTTGCTCTTAACCCCATAGTCTCCATCCTCTCCACCGTCATTTCCTCCTTACTTACTATTCATTACCTCTGCTTGGACTGAACTAGTTAACTCAGGCAGACCGGTCAATTTGAACACAATTGGAACAAGGAGAAAGTTTTGATGAAGGAGAAAAATCAGTTTAAACAGCATTAAACATACTATTTGCCAATTTGTTCTAATCATATGATGACGAACAACTTCAGAAGCTTCTGAGAAAAGCAGAAGATTACGTGTGTGTGTGTGTGTGTATTAATTAACTGTAAAGCGCTTTGAGTGGCTGTTGCAGCTAGAAAAGCGCTATATAAAATGCAACTTGATTGAATGATTGAGTGAGTGATTGATTGATTGATTGATTGATTGGTATTGTTAACGGGGGGGGGGGGCATTTAACTATATGGATAGCTGGGGTGCTGTCTCTGTTGCTCTCCCTGAGGTTTCTCCCTATTTTTTTCTCCCTGTTAAAGGGTTCGTTTAAGGGAGTTCTCCTTATCCAATGAGAGGGTCTAAAGACGGGGTGAGCCCACTAAGGCGAATTTGTAATTTGTGATAATGGGCTATACAAATAAAATTGGCTTGATTTGACTTTTCTGGCTCCATAATTAAAGAGGCTACAAATAAGCAGCGCAACATTAGTGTATTTACTATGCAACTGTTACTGTAATTCAGTGCCATAACAAAATCATTAAGTATGTGCGCGCAAGGAGCTGGATCTTTGAAATCCCTTTCCAGGGTCTTTCCTGAACTTCACAAGCACGCCCACGCTTTCCGGAAGCGCGCACGTATGTAGTGCCGTAAGAGTGTGACGTCAGAACGCATTTGAGCCAGCCCGAAAATGTTCGTCTGTGTTGTTGGGTTTCGAAGGAACGAGGGACTTTGCGATGAAATAATACATTTTTACCCGTAGAGAAGACCAACGCAAACCACCCATTTTTACACCGTAGCTAGGTATACTCCGACTTGGTTGTGAAATTGTGTTTTCGGGCAACTCCAGCGGGGAAGTTTGTGTGATCGTTTTTCCCGGAGTGATGTCGAATCCTGGGACTCGACGAAACGGGTCCAGCATCAAAATCCGTCTGACAGGTAAAATCAGGGGAGTGTAAGCGCTTAATATATTTCACATATGGACCAGTTCGATAATCTGTTGATATTTAGGTGAAACCAAATGAGCCACCGTACTTGTCGTTGTGTATTCTCGTCGCTACCAGCTAATTGCTCAAGCATTCGGGGTTTTTTTTATATCATAAATATAGCAATAGCTGTGCTAGCGCGTTAGCTGCAGTGCTATCTAAATGAACGAGCATTGGGATAACATGGGAATTAACGCTACCCGACCGGAGCAGCCGGCTAGCTAGCTGTAGTCTAGCCACTGAGCATTTCTGAGCTCGAAATACACTACAGGTCACATAACCTTATAATCATTCTTTGAAAGTTCGCTAATTGTCAACGCTTGCTTGGCGTTGGTGGCTTGCGTTAGCGTATTTTGTTGGTCAAGTTAACGTCGCTCGCTGAACGCTAGTTAGCTAACCTACACCCATTTTGGGGGGGTGACCAACCGAGTCCATGGCTTGACCCGATGAGCAGAGCTCGGCGAGTGAAAGCAACTGTTGAGCCGCGGCCTCTCTGAAAATCGATCCGTCGGCAGATTTGACATGGTAGCCTAGATTATCCATGGCCATTGATTTGTCATTTCGCTTCGTCCTCTTAAGCAAGACAAATGTATGGCATATTTAACTTCGTCTCAATCAGGAAATCCTGGCTGAATCGTTTTTCTTTTGATCGTTTGGGTTTCTCATCTCCGTTTTGTTCGCTCAGGGGTCAGACTCTCCTCTGTTATCTGAGGCTCAGAGGGCAGATGGGGAGTACACGCACACACAGCTGGAACAATGGTTTTTACTGTAGCTGGCATTGTAACCCAGCTGGGCATTTAGGGGCCTCTATTCAGATGGAAATGACCACCCTATGCCGGCGGGCAGACGCCTTGTCCTTTGCTCTCTTGGTTCACAGTCAAGCAAACGCACACTAGACCTTGCTGGCTAGACAGAGAAACGGTTTCTAGAGCTGCTGATGAGTGAAAGCAAGGGAAGTCAAGTGTATGATCGTGATGGTTGCAATTCTGAGAAGCGGTGCTGTCCAGAAATGCTTGCATGACCTGCCCCTCTGTCTTAAAATGTCTACAGCTTGCTGTATGTCTTTCCATCTGTCGTTTTCTCAAACTTGGATTGAAGAACATGTATTCTTTTTGGACAGCAAGCATAAGCAGCAGATTTGATCGACGTTTCACTCTTTCTGTCTCTTCGGCAGGGCAAAAGCTATCAGTATCTCTTAAGAGTATTAGTCCTCAAGAGAATGTGAGCATGTTAGTGTATTTGATGTTTGAGGTTATAGTTGTGTTGTGCTGTGGTGTGGTGTGTGTGTGTGTGTGTGTGTGTGTGTGTGTGTGTGTGTGTGTGTGTGTGTGTGTGTGTGTGTGTGTGTGTGTGTGTGTGAGACAGACAGACAGACAAGTAGTGTTTGTCAGTCATCCATTCTTTCTGTATGGATGCAGACAGAGGTTATTGCCCCCAACTGTGCCCCGCCCCCACAGGTATGAGTGGAATTCTAATTGGGTGGGGAATGTGTGATGAGCCAATGGGAGTGTAATGCTGCCTGGCTGGCCAGCGGTCTGTTTAGTCTGTCAGTGAGGGGCTGTTTGGCCTAGATCAAACAGTCCTCTGTGTCTGCGACAGAGACCTAGACAAAGACCATGCAGGTTTTACATTGTTGTTCTCAGAGACCAGGCAGGTTCATAGACATTTGTTTTAGCTAGCAAAGAGACATTATTGTGTCTATGTTTATGTATTCAGCACCTCAACACACATGTGTTTGAGTTTAGAGAAGTGATGTTGCTTTTCAGTATGAGGAAATACATTATGAATGTAGTTCCTTCAAAAGACAATCTAATTTATCTAATCTGTTTTCCAAACTAATCTGGTTTCATGTGAAATGAATTTCGGTGTGCAAAGTAAAAGCTCTTCCAAAAAGGTTTTCTTGTGTTTGGTTGTTGTGCTTTCTTAAGTATATTTTAAATGCATGGACGTGATCAGAATAACATGGAAAAGCCAGTAAGTGAGTCAAGGTTTAACTTAAAAATCTGCTTCCTGTGAATGGGTGTCTAAGTGACCTGATAGGATCAAGCTGATTGGCCCATGGTGGCAACACATCACAGGTGTTTGAACTAGCAAGTGCCAGGTACATAGTTTGAGCACCGACACCTTGGCAGGAGGCACAGTACGGGGCAGTGCCAGGACAGTGATTAGCTGGTACTCATGAGAAAGGAAGGGAGAGGCTTGGAAACAGCAGATAATTGAAAGAAAGATGAACGAATGGAGGAAAAAGTGTGTGAGGGGGAAAAGAACAGAGGAAATAGTAGAAAGGGAAGCGAGCCAAAATGAGATGGCGAGAGGAAAGGAGGGACTCTTTGCTTACTTATGAAGGAGCACAAACCCGCCTAATCCTCTCAGAGACTGAGCCTGTGGCACGTGTAGAAACACAACACACAGAGGATGGATAGATACAGAAGGAATGGAGGAGGGGGTGAGAGGAAATGACACGATTGATCTTACTAAGCACATCAGTCAGGTGGCTATCTTTGACGTAGAGACAGTGTTTGTGACAAAGTGATGTTTCTGCTTGATACATATATGGTGCATATTTGACCAATGGTTGTTGAACATTAACTTACATTTTCTCCACGTGGATGGCATGTAGCACATTAGCCAATGTGGGTTTGTGTGTGTTTAGATTCTAGTGCAGTATGTATTAAGTCGACAATATATTTGCTTGCTTACAATATGTGCCCTTTAGTCACCACTTTGTTCTCAGGTCAGAAAAGGCGGCTTTAGATAGGAAATGAAATGTAACTTCCCTTAGCTATTTTAATTCTAGCACTGCATAAATATGTCTATTATGATTGCAAACAATTATTTTGCTGCATTTGACATCTTGACTGTTTGTTAGTGTAAAAGACATTTATGAAATGTTTCAAGAAGCGGATATTGTATGGTCATTGTTTTCGAACCAAGAGCAGTATCTGTGCAATATGAGCCTCTAATTGACAGCTGAGAATTGGTCAGACTTGCTAAAATCCCAGTGCATGTCTACAGTTAAAGTGCAGTAACAAGGAAAATTGCAGACCCTTGCATTATGTGTGGGAAATGGTTCATTGAGAAAAAAAAACATTGATGTGTTCACATTATCCTAGAGGAGCTGCAGCGCCTGATATAGTGGTAGCGTAGTCTTTTCATCATTTCTCTGATTCTGTCACTTCTTAGTCCCTCAAGACTAGACGAGTAGAATTCCTCTTCCAGTCACTGCCCAACACTCAATATTTTAAAAAGGAGCCATGGGAGTGTATGCAAGTAAAAATTACCAAAGAGAAGAGGGGTGGGGAGGGGTAAGAATGAGTGTAGGTGTGGTGGCTGCTGTGTGCTCCTTTGCCAGCGGTGACCTTGGCAGAGTCAGGAGTTTCCTTTTAGCGTTGAAAAAGGGGTCTGTCACACACTTGAACCACAGCAGGGCAAGCCAGGCCAGGCAGGAGAAAGAGGAAGCGAGGGAGTGCAGAGAGATGTGGGGGGAACGAAGGATGTCCTTTGGCTCTGGCAGCAGATTCGGGGTGAGAGAGGTGGATAGCAGAGTGAGGGAGAAAGAGAGAGAGCCTCCCTGTATGGCGAGGCAGGAAGACAATGTAGGGGCAAACGCAGTTGTCCTCATATACCTCTCCCTATCTATCTCTTCTGTAGAAATGATGATGTTGGAGTGTGGAATGTGTGAGTCAGGAGGAGGTAGACTGAAAGGGGAGGATGAGGAAGAGGGAAGGATATCCTCAAGCCATTCTGAATGGGTTAATCACAGGAAGTAGACCGAGCTCAGGCAGACACATCTACACCACCACAGTCACCACATCTGAAACCACTGGCTGACTGGTTGGCTGGCTGCCTGTCTGCCTGACTGACTGACTGACTTCCTGGCTGGCTGGCTGGCTGGCTGACTGGACCAAACCTCAAGCAAGTTTGTAACAGGACCTAAAAGCCCCTGACACCATTTTAGACAGTGTAGCATTGTAGACGGTATCAGTAAGGACCTATAACAATTTGTCATGACTGTCACTTGTCCTTTGAATCCCTTTTATTCATCTTCAGCCCTTAAAAAGTTGTCTGTGTATCCCACCCATTAAATTAGTCTTTATGCCCCAAGCCTACCCTTTATGTTTGGGTTCCCTTGATTTTCCTAGTTCCTTACACAAACACGTAGTACGTGCTTTTTATGCATGCAGCTCAGTGATACAAAAACAAGGCGGCCACTTATCCTTGACGCAGGTTAAATAGAGTTGCAAAAGCAAAGCAAAAACCCTCATTTCACTAGCAAATTTTGCTTCATTATGAAAAGTGATACATGCATCCATGGACAAATATATATAATATTGATATTTTATTCAGTATAGATATGATGAAAATATAAAACATGCTCACTGCAAATAAAAGAGAACCAAGTCTTTCAGGAACTTCTGGCAGGTTTGTCTCATTAATTGAACGTTCTCAGATGTGACCTGGCACCTTTTACCAAACAGAAATAGTC
Organism: Lampris incognitus; assembly: GCF_029633865.1. Lineage (NCBI taxonomy): Eukaryota > Metazoa > Chordata > Actinopteri > Lampriformes > Lampridae > Lampris > Lampris incognitus. The sequence continues at coordinate 14,159,328 of NC_079220.1, read as the reverse complement.
CAGTTTTTATTGAAGATCAGAATCTTGGCTTTGTTTGTCGAGTACACTTTTTTCAGCTTGTAATGCAAACCGTAGCACCTTATAGCAGCTTTGGGCCCATGCTGCCCTGTAAATGAGGCTCGCAGAAGTGCACATCATGTGTGAAAGGAATGAGTTAATGGTAGTTCAGCGGTGTTTTTAGAATTTATGTAGTGCTAGCTGAGCTGATCTGAGATAGGCCTGTTC
>NC_079220.1:14061603-14154103 GCF_029633865.1 Lampris incognitus | reverse complement strand
CAACTACAACATTAAAGTTGCCTACTGCTTACATGTTAATGCATCAGTGTGATTCAGTAACAATGTAACAGAACTGACAGTAGCCACTATGCATTACTGAGTACTTTTACTTTTGATCCTTTTTGGCAAACAGGTTTTTCTTATACTAATAATATTTCTAAAAACAATTCTTAAGTTAAGAATAGTCAGAGATGGTCCGATTCTGAAAGCTGAAAAAGCGCGGTGTAAACAAAGCTAGCAAACTAGTCGACATCACATTAACGTACCTGTTGTTGTCCTGATGAGTCGGCGTCTCTTCTTCTCAGGTGGCCTCTCGTAACCCAGAAAAAGTGTCGGCTAAGGGTTATCCAGCGTTGGCTTCTTATCAACAAAGTGAAACGAGCAAACGTAAAAAGTTTGAGGGGGCTTTTTTAAGTTTAAGTTCTTAAGCCAGTTTCTTTTTGTCTCATCGTCTTGTGGGAGGCGATGGAAAGTGTACCATCACCGACAGGAACAGTCTGATTTTGTTTTAGGCTTCTGATGGAAGCACTCCCGTTTAAGCCACTCATTAGGTTTCGTCTGGTTATACATACAACCACGAACAGCACGTGTTGTCCCCGAGCTCTGTAACGAGATTTTATATGTTGGTTAGCAACTTTTGTCGTCTTTTTTTAAAAACACGAACAGCAATAGCTAACACTTCTTCAGCCAAATCTGCCGCCGGTCTGTGATACTGCTTCTGGCGGACACCAGAAGTATTACCCATAATTATGACACCCCCCCCCCCCAGGAAACTCGTGGATACAGCTGTCTTTAACGTCAGTGTTAGGTGGGTTCTTTTTACAAGCCTTCAGGGGATCTTTCATCCCAGCTGTGCATTTTTTATGTACTTGTATATTACTTCTCTATTGTTTTATTGTATTGTATGCACAAAAAACAACCCTAACTTATGATGCCTTTTGGCTTTTAAGTTTTCTTTCGTCAAGCACAAAAGTAGACCCATGGTTCAAATTGGGCCCAAACCTACAAGTGCAGGGATAGAGAATTAAGTACCAGTGTGTTGCAGGAATGGTCTTTATTAAAGTTTGGTCTCGGGGCTTGTCTGTCTGATTCTTTTCCAACTCGTCTCTAAATCCAAGTACAAATTCAAAAAGCAGTCGGCCCAAAATATCATTGCCGTAATTTAGGGGGAAAAACAGAACTTGGAATGAATCAAGAAAACAGTTTTTGTTTTTTTTGTCTGCATTTGTGTGTTTGCCTTCACGCTGGCATGTCTGTATGTAGGCCTGTGTTTGAGGGCTGCTTCAGCGAAGAACCTCTGCCGTACTCAGACACCACTGGTGCAGCAGGAGGTGGGAACTGCCGCCTTGACTCACCCAGTCAGGAGAGTCGACTTCAGACACAGCGAATCAGGGGCCAGGACTCAAGAAGCCATGGCCACACTCCTCAGAACAGGCCACATGGGCACCAATCACCTGATCTACCTGAGGGATATGGTGAGTGTTATTGTTTTGTGATTGTTTTATTTGCCTGTGTGTGTTTGCAACTTTGGACATGTACTAATTCTTATTGACCAAATACTGTCCCAATCCGGATTGAATGGAAGTGGGGAGTGGTTAATGCTAGGGCTGTCAAAATTGGCCATAAATGACGTTCGATTATTCCCTCTATGGAAAACAAAAACAAAAAACATAAGTTCGAATCCATTCAAATGTATTTTTGCGCATCATGTCCTTAAGAGGGCAGACCAATACGAGAGACATAACTATTTGTATAGGTATATTTGTTTCAACGTGAACATGCCTTTTAAAAGATCTACATACCTACACATTGCAAAATAAACAAAATAATGTCCTATTATAGGACATTATTTTGTTTCCTATACCGTAAAACTTCATTTAAAGACCATACTCTCTCTCTCTCTCTCTCTCTCTCTCTCTCTCTCTCTCTCTCTCTGTGCTGTGGTTTATGCTAGAGTGAGAAATGAGAAGACGCTGTCTCTCGGAGGGAGATGAATGATTCGTAATTGATGTGTTATTCAATAGCCTAATTTTTATACAGATTAGGTAGTATTCATACTGGTTTAAATAAACAATTTGGTAGTATTTTTCCATCTTTGCTGAGCAAGAATGAAATTGAAAATTATGTTGTGTGACTCCTGTCCATCATACAGCATACTCAGTGCAGCGGCTGAAGCAAACAGCTGCGATAGTGCTGCTTTTTTTTTCTTCTCACAAACAAATTTCACCCTCAAGTGTCTTTTCTTTTCTTTTTTTTAAATTTTAAACAATTCGGTTATATATTCGAATTTAGGATAAGCGGTTTGGATAATGGATGGATGGGATGAATATTCTTTAACAGCCCTAGTTAATGTACTTCAAAGTTTTATGTGTGTTTATGTGTAAACCCCTCTTTAAATTCTGTTCATGACAGAGCAACGAACCACAGTACAGGGCCAGGTGTACTTCCTTCACACACAGACAGGAGTCAGTACCTGGCATGACCCTCGGATACCCCGGTATGATTGTACATTACTTACTTTCACTAATGTATTGTCCAATACTTAATAGGACATGAGTGCGACAAGACAAAGTGAATCTATAATGATCCCCATCAGAAAATCGGATTGGGTACACAACAAAAAATTCCAAAATAAGTGTCACTTATAGAATTTCTATAGCATATTGGAGATGAATCAACAAATATACCAAACTAAAGCCAATACTGCTGACTCTTAGACTTCCAGCCTTAGGCAACAATTTGCTGTACACTGAATGTTTAAGCTGGGAGTAAAATCCTTTTCATTTTCCATAATGTAAAACTTTTAACGATGGGTCTTCTCAATTTCTTTACATATTGTATTTATGAATCTTTTATGAGCAGAAAATTCATTCGTTTAAAACTGTCAAGAACAATATTCCTGAGTTGATATATTTATGAAGCAGTTTGCCTCCAACCCTGCTTCCTCAAATCTGGGAGGACCATAAATAGGGTCTGGTCATGAGATTGTTTGCTGACATACAATTTCCACTTCTTAAGAGTCATTACCATGTGCAAAAAGAGTTGCCAAAAAATTAAAACAAGTCCCGCACTTCCTGGTTAGCATTTCCTTATACAGTGCAAAAAAATTCTCTATCCAAACAAAGACCATACTGTGCTGTTCTTGAGTACGTAAACAACCACCCTCACAGCAATGTCTGAGAGGAGAATGGAGAAACCATGTTTGGTTCCACATTGGTTTGGGTTAAGTGGTCCAAGAAGAAGAAAAAAACGAAGGAAAAAAAACTGTTCGCTGATTTCCTGAGTCTTTGGAGGCTGAGTCTGACTTGGTATGGAGGGTTAAGAACACCCAGTATGTAGGGTCAAGACACACAGAGAAAGGTCTTCTTGTTCAGGGCACACCTCAGCAATATGAAAAGTGCCTGGTTTTCTTCAAAAAAAAAGAAAAGAAAAAAAGAGTACTTTTCTATCATAAATGTGTTTTGATTGATTGAAATGTTCAGTGAGGCCAGTCGCTATTGGCTGAAGGCTGAGTAAGGCAAATTGTCATTGGTGTAGGGACCTGACCAGTGTGAGCTGTGAGGAGCTGGGCCCTTTGCCAGTGGGCTGGGAAGTACGAAGCACCGTGTCTGGCAGGATCTACTTCGTGGACCACAACAACCGAACCACACAGTTCACAGACCCCCGTCTACACACAATTATCAGGTAACACAAACACACTTACCAACATAGTCACCAAATAAAAGCACACACCAAAGGAGGTCCACTATCTACACGATGTCATCCAGTATGACAATGCACGCAAACTAATTTACAGCCATAAAAAAACAGCTTTTTAAAAGACTGATCTGTTGCTAATTGATTTGTGGCACTGGTTGCAAGATAAATGCTGACGGCATGTGGACATGACCTAGAAACATCACTTACTAATGATAATGAGACATTAGATTCACAATGATGTTGTATTACAACAAATCTAGCTAGACAGGGGCACTTTCCAGTACATAAAATGGTATTCAGACTAGATTCCTGAAAAAAAAAAAGTATTGCTTTTTTTTCCTGATTTCACTCTTGTCACTGCATCACTCTATCAAACTCATCCTATTGTTCCTAATACCCCCCCCCCACACTATCCCTCATGTATGTTCTGATATTCTGCTCTCCATCAACCTCCTCTGTCATGCACACCTTCACATTCCTTTACTACTTCCCTCTCCTCCTATCACCCCATCAGTCAGCACTCTCAGGCGAAAGAGTCCTCCCAGGCCCCCCAGATGGAAGTGGGGGGCGATGAGGTTGGAAGTGGTGGAGTGGGAGGAGGAGGAGAGGGGGATGTGGCGATTCGTTATGAACGAGACCTGGTCCACAAGCTGAAGTTGCTCCGCCACGAGCTTTCCCTGCAGCAGCCCCAGGCAGGCCATTGTCGCATAGAAGTGTCCCGTGAGGAGATCTTTGAGGTGGGTAGAAGCGCAGTCTCACACACACACACACACACACACACACACACACACACACACACACACACACACACACACACACACATACACATACAAGTAGAATATACGGGCGTCCCCCAATTCACTAAACAGTTCTCTCTCACAAGACCTAAACAGCTCAGACACAACACACTCATTCCTAATTCCAGATCTCCTGATTCAGACACACAAATATTCTCTCTTTACAATTTCATTTAGTAGACACTTTTATCCAAAGCAATGTACATCTGTGAGTTAATACAACACAAGAAAGGATCTAGTCAGGAGACAACAGCGCAAGTGCCAAAACAACTAGGTCCAAGTCTGATAGGACATAGGTATCAACAGACAGTGCACAAAGGCAATACATCGGTTGCATAGAAGCGATTTTTTTTTTTTTTGGATACACATAACCAGACTCGACGTCTTACACATGCACACGGTCACGCAGATTAACATGTCACATTATGAGAAGAACATGGAAAAACTGGGTACTTTTATCTGTTCCATCCACACATTCACACACACTTCCTGAGTCACACAATTGTTTTGATACATAGGTCTACTAATGACTGGCTGCTGCTAAGAACACAACAGCTCTCATCAACACACCTGTTAGATAAGAACTGTGGGAAGCAATATAATTGAATTGGAGTATAGGGTTGTGCTTTACCATGAAGTACTTCAGATACAGTGACATCAGATGTTTGTGCAAATGCGTATTTACTCTCTTGTTGTGTGTCTGTTTGTGTTCTTGCACCAATTGTATGTGTGTGCATGCACCTGTCTGTGTTTGTCTGTCTGCGAGTATAGGAGTCGTATCGTCAGATAATGAAGATGAGACCCAAAGACTTGAAGAAACGTCTGATGGTGAAGTTTAGGGGAGAAGAGGGTCTGGACTATGGCGGGGTGGCCAGGTAATTTCTTTTCATATTTCTGAGAGCAAGGGTGCTTTTCGCTTTAGTACTCTTGAGTGTTCAGCATGAAAGGTCAGAGTCCGTTTTTTGGGTTTTTTTTGTTGTTTTTTTTAGTTCGTCTTGTCAGTGGTGACTAAGCCACATCTTCTGCTAATAGCTAAATAACAGTGGTTCCTATTGGCCACAATGCAAACATTTTCTAATCCATTTGTTTTCAGACTGGGAAATTTTGACATGTGATGGTTTTGTATGAATTCTGAACATTGTTTTCCGTTGTGGTGGTTCTCTGTAGGGAGTGGCTATACCTGCTGTGTCATGAGATGTTGAATCCCTACTATGGCCTGTTCCAATACTCCACAGACAACATCTACACATTGCAGATCAACCCTGACTCCTCCATCAATCCTGTTAGTATAGATGTGCACACACACACACACTTCACAGATAAGCATGAAAAGATGCAAATATTAGTGAAGCCTGAAATGGAATAATCTGCATACAGACTTGATGATAATTTTAGTGTTTACACTTGTAATTCACTATTGACAAATCCAGTATCATGTAGCGCAATAAACATGTTTCTCCATGTCTTTGTCTTTCTCTCTGTATTACTATGTCCTTCCTTCTGTCTGTCCGTGTCACAGGACCACCTGTCATATTTCCACTTTGTGGGCCGTGTGATGGGCCTGGCGGTGTTCCATGGCCATTACATCAATGGGAGCTTCACACTACCCTTCTACAAACAGCTGCTGGGCAAACCCATCCAGCTCAGTGACCTGGAGACCACCGACCCTGAGCTGCACAAAAGCCTCATCTGGATACTGTGAGCAAATACACACACCTGCAGTGTTATGCGGACACATAGCTGTGCCAGTTAGCACAGAGACATGCATGTACACACTGACAGTCTTACTTTCGCTGTACCATATGCACAAGTACATATTTATGGTACTTTGCATTTTCAAAATGCTCCTGGAGCAATGTCACCAAGACACTCTTAATAGATGCTATTTGAATATACCTTTATTTATGTTTTGGTGAATAAAATTATTCTTAATTCTGAAAGACACATGAACACATTCCATGTCAGTGTTGTAGTCTTATCCTCCTTTTGCTGTGTGTGTGTGTGTGTGTGTGTGTGTGTGTGTGTGTGTGTGTGTGTGTGTGTGTGTGTGTGTGTGTGTGTGTGTGTGTGTGTGTGTGTGTGTGTGTGTGTGTGTAGAGAGAATGACATCACATCAGTCCTAGACCATACGTTCTGTGTGGAGCACAACGCTTTTGGGAAGTTCCTACAACATGAGCTCAAACCCAATGGGCGGAACATCCCTGTTACTGAAGAAAATAAGAAGGAATATGTCAGGTAATAACAGAGAGAGGGAATCTAAAGGCACCTCACCACCCTGAACCCTGATTACTCTATTTTTGTTCTGTAACATAGATTTCGCTCTGACTCCCCGTCTAGCCATTGTCTTACTCATACACTGTCATCAGTGTCCTGCTTTGATTATAATTTTAAAAGAAAGTATCTGCATGTAACGAATGCAGGTATTCAGTCTTTCTACTTTTGATGGAAAAGACTGTCCCTCAGATAGATGCTTAGTTAGTGCTTTGTGAATGTCTGTATAGAGACAGTATAATATCTCTGTGTTGGGATGTATATAATGTAATGATTCTGCATGACTTTCAGACTTTATGTGAACTGGAGGTTTATGCGAGGTATTGAGGCCCAGTTTCTGGCTCTTCAGAAAGGGTTCTGTGAACTCATCCCCCAGCACCTGCTCAAACCCTTCGACCACAAAGAGCTTGAGGTATGTGTTTGTCTGTGAGCAGTTACTCCATAATAATGATGGTTGTTATTATACTATTACACATCTTATTTGTGTGTGTGTGTCCTGTTCCCACCAGTTGATCATTGGCGGGCTGGGGAAGATTGACCTGGCGGACTGGAAGGCCAACACACGCCTTAAGCACTGCACATGTGACAGCAACGTGGTGCGGTGGTTCTGGCAGGCAGTGGAAGCTTTCAGCGAAGAGAGAAGAGGACGCCTGCTTCAATTTGTCACAGGCTCTACGAGGGTCCCCTTACAGGGGTTCAAAGCGCTGCAGGGTGGGTCACACACTCACTCAAATGCAACACACACTCATGCTCTCACACATGTACCTGACTGGACTGTATTCAGTAACTGCTAACATTGTACTGTTTGATACTGAAACACTCACTATAACTCACATGCCAGAAATCATTGTGGATCAGTATGAACTGGATGCCAAAAATGCAGTTTCATTTCATTTCACTGAAGGTGAAGTAAGCCGTTTTTTAACTGAAAACATGTTGGTATGGGTTAAGGATGACACATTTGATTGCCCTCAGGATAAATTCAACAAAGAATGAGACATACCACATTGTCACTTAGAGGGAGAAAATCTATGCTTTTACTTTTGTTTGGGGGAAAGCAACCCCCCATTGCTCCCCTCCAAATTGCTTACTTAATATGGGGTCATCAAAGAAGCCGAGGTGTCACACATGGGGTTCAGCTTGTCTTGATGAATGCTCAAGGGTCAGCTTGTTAGACCAATAAAGTATTAGGCAAGTAGAAAGGTGATGTGCTCGTGTTAGCCAACTAAACTCTCTGGGCAGACTTGTGAGAAGCTGGGACAAGCTGTTCTGCTGCATCTCTGCCATCTTTACTCTAACCCACACCACCATCACTGTCTTGCTCTATACCCCCCCCCTCTTTTTTTTTAAATGCGAGGACGCCACAATAGATTAATAGACAATAGAATAACAGTGCCTACTAGCTCCTTAAGAGTGCTTCATAGAGATGATGTGGATCACACCCATGTAAAAATTGTGAGATGCAAAAATTACAATAAAGTAATCTTGTTCTCTGCATCACTGAGAACAATCATGATCCTATGATCTCAATCTCTTACAAAATGACTGGAGTTAGCATTCTGTTCTCCACTATGTGCGTACACACACACACACACACACACACACACACACACACACATATATATATATATATATATATATATATATATATATATATATATATAGTGTGTGTGTGTGTATATATATATATATACACACACACACACTCACCGGCCACTTTATTAGGCACACCTGTCCAACTGCTCGTTAACGCAAATTTCTAATCAGCCAATCACATGGCAGCAACTCAATGCATTTAGGCATGTAGACATGGTCAAGACGATCTGCTGCAGTTCAAACCGAGCATCAGAATGGGGAAGAAAGGTGATTTAAGTGACTTTGAACGTGGCATGGTTGTTGGTGCCAGACGGGCTGGTCTGAGTATTTCAGAAACTGCTGATCTACTGGGATTTTCACGCACAACCATCTCTAGGGTTTACAGAGAATGGTCCGAAAAAGAGAAAATATCCGGTGAGCGGCAGTTCTGTGGGCGAAAATGCCTTGTTGATGCCAGAGGTCAGAGGAGAATGGCCAGACTGGTTCGAGCTGATAGAAAGGCAACAGTAACTCAAATAACCACTCATTACAACCGAGGTATGCAGAAGAGCACCTCTGAGCGCACGACACGTCGAACCTTGAGGCAGATGGGCTACAGCAGCAGAAGACCACACCGGGTGCCACTCCTGTCAGCTAAGAACAGGAAACTGAGGCTACAATTTGCACAGGTTCACCAAAATTGGACAATAGAAGATTGGAAAAACGTTGCCTGGTCTGATGAGTCTCGATTTCTGCTGCGACATTCGGATGGTAGGGTCAGAATTTGGCATCAACATCATGAAAGCATGGATCCATCCTGCCTTGTATCAACGGTTCAGGCTGGTGGTGGTGGTGTAATGGTGTGGGGGATATTTTCTTGGCACACTTTGGGCCCCTTAGTACCAATTGAGCATCGTGTCAACGCCACAGCCTACCTGAGTATTGTTGCTGACCATGTCCATCCCTTTATGACCACAGTGTTCCCATCTTCTGATGGCTACTTCCAGCAGGATAACGCGCCATGTCATAAAGCTCAAATCATCTCAGACTGGTTTCTTGAACATGACAATGAGTTCACTGTACTCAAATGGCCTCCACAGTCACCAGATCTCAATCCAATAGAGCACCTTTGGGATGTGGTGGACCGGGAGATTCGCATCATGGATGTGTAGCCGACAAATCTGCAGCAACTGCGTGATGCTATCATGTCAATATGGACCAAACTCTCTGAGGAATGTTTCCAGTACCTTGTTGAATCTATGCCACGAAGGATTAAGGCAGTTCTGAAGGCAAAAGGGGGTCCAACCCGGTACTAGCAAGGTGTACCTAATAAAGTGGCCAGTGAGTGTGTGTGTGTGTGTGTGTATTATATATATACACACACACACACACACACACACACACACACACACACAAATATATATACACACACACAAATCTAGTAGTTTTGATAATTATTTTTCTCATCTGTGTACCAGCAGAAAGCATTGATAACCACAATTTCAAAGATTCTAAATATAAACGTTTGTAAAACTTTCTGTGTACTCATGTTAGAGTGACTTAATCAAATGAATATAGGTTCCCAAACACACTACACAGGCACATTTATAGTCCCTTACTACTGTATGTATTTCATAATCTGGTTCAGAAATACAGAGCTTCACGTTCATATTCGTTTTAGTAATCAAGATGTCTTTTTTAGTGTGTCTGTTTAGACAGCAGAACAGTAAAACCCCAATTTAAATCTCATGGACACAAAATGGTAAAATATTGAATTGTCCGAAGTATGCAAGTGTGGAGTTCTAAAATATATTCAAATTAAATTTGATCAAAGCTCAATTTAGAGGACATTATTCTGCCGTCACCACCTACTTTTTCCTTCATGGCTTTCAGCAAGCACTGTTAAGATTTCACATGTCTTGATAAGTGGTACCTTGGTTTTAAGTTAGCTTTCTGATCTGTGTACCAGCAGAGAGCAGTGATAACTAGAATGTATGTGTGTAAGGTTCTACAGGTTCTGCAGGACCAAGGCTCTTCACTATCCATTTGATAGATGCCAACACCGATAACCTACCCAAGGCACACACATGGTAAGGAAGACACACACACACACACACAGTTTGTACTGTTGTGTTACTCTCTCCCTTAATGTGTAACCATCTCCCTCTGTCTCCAGCTTTAACAGGATAGACATACCCCCGTACGAGTCGTATGAGAAGCTTTATGAGAAACTGCTGACCGCTGTTGAGGAGACCTGCGGATTTGCCGTGGAGTGATGAAACCACAAACACATTAATATGCACACAAACACTTCAAAACACAAAAGCTTACGCTTACACTTGCACAAAAACCTGATAGCATTTTACAAAAACATACATACACACCCAGAATAGAACTACAGGCCAGCCATACCAGGATCTCACACACACACACACACTTTAACTTTTGCAACCTCTCTATTGCCGAACTGTTGGTTAATGGGGGAGGCTTAGCAAGAGGAACAAAATACAAAACAAAAAAGAACAAAAGTATTTTAGAATTTTTCAGATGTTTTGAAGAAGCATTTTTACTCTTCAGTTTTAACAAGCTACGATGTCCTTCAGAGCACCTACCACAAGGACCTTGATGTCTCCGATGATACTCAAATCACACACAGTCTCTGGATGTAATCAGCCAATCATATATAAGCGTATGAGCAGAGACCATCAAGTCAGATGTCTGAGCATCTAGGTGGAGACCGGATGTCTTTTTTTTTTTCCTGTCTTGACGAGCAGATTGATAGACTCATGTTCATGCTTCGTGTTTAACCACTGTTGTGTATCAGAATGTGTGTTTGCGTGTGAGTGGTTGCATGTGAGGGCGAAAAAGTGTTAAATCGTATTCATATCTGTGAGAGGCTGAATGTGTTACGCATGTCACCAAGTTATACTTTGTTTCGTTTTTTTTTAAAAAAAGGAAAAAAAAGAAAATAACTGATCAAATGAGCCTGCACCTCTGTTTTGTTACATTTTGTCTCTTCCATTTGTATCTGCGACCACTTCGATCCACTCTTGATACCAATTGTTAATGTCTGATATTATTTATTACTAAGTGATTACTGACCATGCTGCTATATGCCCTACCAAGAGCCCACACTAATCTTTTCATTTATCTGCCCATTTGCCCCACCACCACCAATAGGATTGCAGGGTCAATTTACTTGAAATCCAAACAAGCAGAGCCTCTCGTGGAAGTGGATTTTCTCATAATTCACTTGTTAGGTGTATTACTACGTGGGAGTTATGATTTCCATATTGTATTTATTGAATTTGAACCAGAGTATTAAAGAATAATTCTCATCTAAGAGATACTCTGCTGGTGTCCTGGAGGTGTCGGAGGGCATCATCTTAGTATCAACCCATATGTTTGGGAGAAAGGAATTGGCGGTTCAACAGTTTGTTTACGTATGTTAACTAAGCAATAAAATTTCAACCTTCTCAGCAATTTTTTTCTCCTGCATTTCACAAATTTTTTGGCCCTGATGTTTCTTTTCTTCTTCTTTTTTCATGGCTCTAGGGTTGGGGGAAAGTTGCGTTTATCTTGTTGTCATCTTCCTTAAGACCGCCATGAATGAACAAAATCTCTTAACAGTCACTAAGCCTCCACTGAAATGAATGAAACTGAAAACTAAATGTTGAGCAAATGCCGAGGAAAGCATTGGGATGTGTTGTAGATTGAAAATGACTGTTATGCAGTACCATTACAATCTACATTTTTTTAGGTTGTTTATTGTGTAATGGATGCAAGAGTATTGTAACTTACTATGTACTAAAACATTTATGAAAAATACAATGTAAATAAGATTATATTAAAGAAAACTAAATTGAAAATACTTTACCTGAGTTCTGTGCTGTATTTTGTGTAAAAGCAAAGCTTATTTCACATAAGATGTAATATTTTGCAATTCTCAAGTATTTTTTTTCTGGTTGATTGATGGCATCGATGCCTTTAAAATCAACTGTGATATAATTTTTAGCCTCACTTTAATGTACTGTCCTGCCATATTTTCCAGTAAAAGCAAAAAGTTGCAATGAAAGTGACACTGAGTAAAATGGTAATTTATGCATAATAAGGACCTCAGTACTATTTAATTAAAAATGTTCAGCAATCAAATGCTGCCGAAGTGATTGCGACCTTAACATGCTAGGTGAGTAGGCCTACAGTTTGTATTAGCATTTTAGTAGAGTACTTGCAAGGATGGTTTAAATTTGACTAGTCTGAAAAGCTTGTCAAGGATAATTTAGTCAAAGTTTTGTAGCTAACCCAATTCTAAGTTAAATTCTAAGATTTCCCTGTTGAACAACCACTTATTCATATTATTGCAGTCTAATGTTTTCAATATGTATTGCATTAGTTCCTATTTTGTTTGGTTTGAGGGACTTTTATTCTGAAATTACGAATTTGATTCTTAGTGTTTCCTAGCGCGAACGAACGGAGGAATATTAACGGTGAAATGAAATCTCATTAAGTCGAATTTTATTGTCTTTGCACCCTCCGAAGAGGCACAAGGTTAGTGTTCTTTGTATTGTATTGTATTGTGTGTTTTTGTGCTTTGATGTAATTTTGAAGCCTTAAGGAACTTCATAGCTCTTACAAGTATCTTAACAGATGAGAGCTAATGCTAAGCTAGGCTAACGCTTGAAGCTACATGGCTATGTAGTTAATGTATTTCTGTTTGTGCTTTATATCTAGCTCTTACGGTGATTTGGAGTTTTTAAATAAATGAAAAATCATCAGTTGAAGTATTGACCATCATTCGGTGGGGATGCTACAAGTTCACTTCCGAAGCAGTGGGTCGAATAATAATAGCAAACCGGCAGCGCTGCATGGAAGGCACTCCCCGCGCCCTACAGTTTCAGCCAATCACAGCACTGGCGCCAGATTTAAACTTTTTCCCTCCTTCTGCAGTGAAGGAGTTCGACTCAACGTTGGTAAGGTGAGTAGCCTAGATATGTTGTGTGGAGCCTTAGTATTTTAATAATACAGGGTGTCCGCGGATCCTTAAAAAGTCTTAAATTCCTGTATCTAAATTAAAGGCCTTAAAATGTCTTAAATTCAGTAAAAATTTCGGGAAATTGTTTACTCAAAGGTCTTAAAAGAACTGTCCGGGAGAGGACTATTTCTTCTTCGTTTGTGTTGTGCAAAGATTAATTTAGCTTGGGTTGCGTGCAGAGCGCGAATCATTGTGGTAACTACTTGCAGTCGTGACTAGAGTTGGCTGCTTTTTTCGCTGCAGCTAATGTGAGGTTGTAAATAGACCGTTCTACGGTGAAATGCATAAATGTGTTCAGCCAGCGACATCTATTGGTCAGATAGAATCGCTTATAGAAGCCTCTGGAAACCGGACATCCGCAGCAGAGATGACAATTCTGAGAAGTGGTAAGTCACGTTCCGGTAGCTCCGCAAAAATAATAAAATAACGCCTTTTAAAACGAACGAAAAATCTATTGAACACCTAAACTGACATAAGATAATATTTGACACTTATACGGTACATATTCATTCCAACACATGCTAGTTTAATGAATTCCAGGTTCGTATCAGGCGCACCTGTTAGCTATAGCATGCTATTCCCAGTATTAAAACATATGTATCCCCATAGACTAATAAATGACCTGGATGATGCGATACCATGGCAATATTACCTGCAACTCACGGTTGTAGGTAATATTAATGTAACTAGTTATCGAAAAGAATACCGATGTTGGTTTTACTGAGCGGTTAATACACCCTTCTCACGCCGCGGCCATCTTGGATTAAAAAAAAAAACCAGCGGTGGGAACTTAGCCACGCCCCCTTCTTACTCAATCGGAAATCAATGCAGCCGGGGCCAGCAGCAAACATGGTTTGGACTACCAACCTCGAGCACCTACCGTCATTTACCACAATATGAAAACTAAGCTGGATCTTCTTTTTCGAGTACTTTCTGCCTCTCCTGTGCCAGTGAAGAGAGACACACACACAGGGCTGTATTCAAAGAAGCTGTTTAATCAAAATAAAAAATAAGATACATTTCATTTTTATACTGTACATTCAATATTTATACATTAGATCGTCCCATCTACAATATTTTCATTCTTTGTCCTTTAACTTTAACAAAACTGTTGGTTCATTTTAAACTAAAATATGTTCGGTCAACTGTCATTCTGTTGTAGCAATAAACTGGAACTCGCTACCAACTCAAATCATCAATTGTTTACTAAACTGAGATAGTGATTGCTCATCTCAAGGTGTGAGCTAAAAAATGGGACTGTACTGAAATTAAGTTAAATATGTTTCAATCTATCTAAGGTTTGTGTGCACTATTTTCTTGTCAGCTGAATTTAACAAAGGTTTAAAACAGTGGTCCCTGAAAATTTGTTAGGAGAGCACACACAGTCCACAGTTGGTTGACTGTTCCACTTAGTGAAAAGGGTATGACTCCATCAAAAATGTGGTACTCCTTTATGCGTCTTATTGACCGTTCAACGTGTATTCTCAAGCCAGCAATACTCTGTGTGTCTGTGAGCTCATCATAGCTAAACTGTCCACTTGGGCCTAAAAATGCAGGGATGACCAGTTTTACATCTATTTCATCGAGCAGGTCTTTCATAAGGAAGCCCTTATCGGCCATGACCTCATCACCTGACTCTAAGAGGTCCAGAACACCTGACCTCTTAGTTATCTCCTTATCAGAAATACATCCTGTGTATAGATTACTTACCAGGCTAACTGACCCTGAGGGAGTGATCCCAATTAGGGATTTCAGTGTAGTGTTACTTTTATAATGGGAGTATGTCATGGTGTTCAAAACCTTCGAACTAGCTGTCTCGATGCGGATCTCTGTGCAGTCTAGTATCACTCTTGTGTTTGGGTAGAATTCCCTGAATACTGGTGGCATTAGCTCGTCTACTGCTGCTCTACTAGGCCATATTGGGAGGGTCCCTAACATAAAGAGCAAATAGTTGGCCCACGTCGTACAGTTCCTGCTGGCTGTGGCCGGCGACACATTGAATCGTACAGATAAATCCAGAGCAAAAAAGCCTTGCCTCACACGGCACAAGAACAGGAAAAACTGATCAATCAGCGATAAATGCTCTGCATGGAAGCCAGACACAGAAATGTGTTCTAGGTTATGGCTGTTCCTTTGCATTTGAGTCCATCGCACCATGGACTCTGCAGTAGGCTGTAAAGCTAGGAAGAGTGCTTTGAGGGTGTGGTAATCCTTAAAACCAGTGTAAAACCTGATCAGATTGGGCGCACACTGGAAGCGTTCTAGACCAAAACGCTCACTTTTCAGCTTTTTATTTTTCGTCCTCCAGGAAAGCGATGCATTTCTTTACTGCGTCAAGCTGGTCTTCCACAGAAAGGGGCTTCACATCGTAGTCATGATCAGGTAGAGTCGCCCAAACCTCACTGGACACGAGGAAATGTCATACATGTGGGAAGCAATATAAATCCACACATTTTCCTGTTATCAAGATGATGTGTCAGAACAGAGTTATCCACTATTGAAAGATTAGTGAATATATATACACTACCGTTCAAAAGTTTGGGATCACCCAAAAAATTTTGTGTTTTCCATGAAAAGTCACACTTATTCACCACCATATGTTGTGAAATGAATAGAAAATAGAGTCAAGACATTGACAAGGTTAGAAATAATGATTTGTATTTGAAATAAGATTTTTTTTACATCAAACTTTGCTTTCGTCAAAGAATCCTCCATTTGCAGCAATTACAGCATTGCAGACCTTTGACATTCTAGCTGTTAATTTGTTGAGGTAATCTGGAGAAATTGCACCCCACGCTTCCAGAAGCAGCTCCCACAAGTTGGATTGGTTGGATGGGCACTTCTTTGAGCAGATTGAGTTTCTGGAGCATCACATTTGTGGGGTCAATTAAACGCTCAAAATGGCCAGAAAAAGAGAACTTTCATCTGAAACTCGACAGTCTATTCTTGTTCTTAGAAATGAAGGCTATTCCATGCGAGAAATTGCTAAGAAATTGAAGATTTCCTACACCGGTGTGTACTACTCCCTTCAGAGGACAGCACAAACAGGCTCTAACCAGAGTAGAAAAAGAAGTGGGAGGCCGCGTTGCACAACTGAGCAAGAAGATAAGTGCATTAGAGTCTCTAGTTTGAGAAACAGACGCCTCACAGGTCCCCAACTGGCATCTTCATTAAATAGTACCTGTTAGAGCCTGTTTGTGCTGTCCTCTGAAGGGAGTAGTACACACCGGTGTAGGAAATCTTCAATTTCTTAGCAATTTCTCGCATGGAATAGCCTTCATTTCTAAGAACAAGAATAGACTGTCGAGTTTCAGATGAAAGTTCTCTTTTTCTGGCCATTTTGAGCGTTTAATTGACCCCACAAATGTGATGCTCCAGAAACTCAATCTGCTCAAAGAAGTGCCCATCCAACCAATCCAACTTGTGGGAGCTGCTTCTGGAAGCGTGGGGTGCAATTTCTCCAGATTACCTCAACAAATTAACAGCTAGAATGCCAAAGGTCTGCAATGCTGTAATTGCTGCAAATGGAGGATTCTTTGACGAAAGCAAAGTTTGATGTAAAAAAAATCTTATTTCAAATACAAATCATTATTTCTAACCTTGTCAATGTCTTGACTCTATTTTCTATTCATTTCACAACATATGGTGGTGAATAAGTGTGACTTTTCATGGAAAACACGAAATTGTTTGGGTGATCCCAAACTTTTGAACGGTAGTGTATATATATACATATTATACAATGCAGTAATCTACATGTTGGAAAAATTGTATTGTACTGACAGTAACAAATCACCTATCTCCCTCATGTTCCTCTTCTTCCGCTATTAAGTCACCAATGTGACTACAAACAGGAGCAAACATTTTTCAACATCAAACTTCTGTCTCCCTTCTAATGTTTTAGTCACAGTGAAACTGGTCACCCCAATATTATTTAACAGGCTGTACATGGTGCAACCTCTGCAGCTCAATGCATACAGTAACGTTAAATGTACATGCAACCTCTGCAGCTCAATGCATACAGTAGGCCTACATGTACATAATGTCTGTTGCAATAATAGCAGGAGGAGTAAACATTTAGCCATATGGCATCTTAATGTGTCAGTTGAATTTAAGATGGTACAAAGCAGTACGACATGTTGCTTCCAGCAGTGTTTTCAATGAAGTAATAAGGGGGCGTGGCTAAGTTCCCACCGCTTGGTTTTTTTTTTAAATCCAAGATGGCCACGGCGTGAAATGGGCGTATTGCTAAATGGTATAGCCTATATAGAATTTGGCGAACAAATGCTAACTAAGTTATGACAAAATGGCAGCCGAGAGAAGAAGAAAAGTTGATGCTAGAATTGATCGTCCGGCGGGAAGGGGGCGGGACCTCCGCTGTGCGCTCTGCTGTGATTCGTTGTTTTGCTCACAGCAAATCAACCAATCACAGCAGCGTATAGTTTCTAGCAGCTTTTTCAACATGGAGGAGGACTTCAGCTTATATGATTGCAATCGCGCAAAATTCCGCGAATCAAATGTTTAAATATTCGGTCTGAACGTCAAGAAATGCGGTTACAACATCAACGTGTCACAAAACATACATTTGTTTAACCATTTCAATAAAACTGCACTCGCACGAATCAAATATCTAAATATTCAGCTGTTGGGCGTTAGGTCTTACCAACCATATGTATATATTTTGTTGTAGATCTTGGTCTTAAATTCCATTCCAAGTGGCATTAAAAAGGTCTTAAAAAGTCTTAAATTTAACTTACTGAAACCTGTAGATACCCTGTAATAGCGATTTTGATGTGTATTAGCAGTAGTGCTAGTAGTGCCCCTAGCGCATCCATTCAAAAAGCCATTTCTCCCGAAAACAAAACAAACGTCAATCTTAAAAGTGCAGCGTTTGATGTAAATATCCTTTTAAACGAAAGTTTGACTCGTGTACATTCACAAAAAGACCACAGATTGCATTTTGGCGACAGTTTTGCTTTAACTTACTTAGCTGCTATGTCTAGATGTCTTACAGCTTATCTAGCAACAACTGGATGCCTAAAGGAGTTTTGGAAAGACACCCACTTAACCATGCCTTTTTGCAGCTCACTTAAAACTAGGTTGTCTCATAGTTGTTCAAATAAACAGACTGGGAGACATAGGCTAATGCCTAACTACATAGCAATAGCACTACTCAGTCGCTCTCATAACCACCCAAAAAATGAATTGGCTGCCTGGAACTTAGCTAGCCCATTACTAAGTAAACTCTGTCCTGCATGGATAAGTTTAAAAGTAGTACATGCCAACATAAACTGAATGCTCACCACTGCCAGCTATTTGAACAGATTGACTGCATTTGAGCTAACCTTGGCTTAAAATAGTTAGCTAAAATCTACTATTGCAATCTGTTTACAGTTAGCTAGCTAGGTGAGGTGTCCGTTCAGCAAAGAAAATCCCTAGCAGTTCAATTCGAGCACCAGTGCTGTGACTGGATGAAACTGTTGGGGGCGGGGAGTGCCTTCCATGCAGTGCTGCCTGGAAGAGTACGTTGGGGGCTTAAAACACCATCGAGCCACTTTTGTGACACCACCATGATGGGATCAATCAGATGGTATCACAGGGGGACCCTGGTTAAAGTGTGAAGGTGTTTAAGATGGTGGGTGGCACTATCTCAGACATCCTCACACTTAACATGGGGTCCCCCAAAGTTGTGTCCCGAGCCCCCTGCTGTATTCTTTTTTCTTTTTTTTTTTATAAATTTATTTATGGTTTTTCCCTTTTTTCTCCCAATTTAGTGGCCAATCGATCCCTATTTTAATACAAACACCCACCCTCGTACTGCATGCGTTCGCCAACTGCATCTCTCCGGCCGGCAGTCTCGAAGGAGACCGCCTCCCCACTTTCGTGACAAGGCGACTGCAGGCCGAACCACTGTTTTTTCCGACTCCGCCCCCCTCCCGAAGACAGCGTTGCCAATGATTGCTGCTTCATCGAGTCCAGCCATAGTCGGATCTGACGAGACCGGGGCGCGAACCCCAGTCCCCAGTGGGTAACTGCATCGACACAAAGCCGATGCTTAGACCGCTACACCACCGCAGACCCCTGCTGTATTCTCTATATACCCATGAGTGCACGGCCAGGAAAAGAAAGAAAAAGCATTCGACAGGGTGGACCATGGCTATTTGTTTTGAGTACTTAAGGCTTTTGGTTTTGGTCACCATTTTGTATCATGGATGGGGTTATTGTACAGTGGTTCTGAGTGTTTGGTGAAAGTTGGGGGAGGGTTGAGCCAGCCAGTCCCTGTGCAGAGGAGGATAAGGTAGGGTTGTCCCATCTCAAGGCAGTTTTTCTCTCTGGCTATTGAACGTCTGCTGTGTAGGCTGAGAAGCCGTCTCAGTGGGCTTTCACTGTCAGGCACTCAACACAACCTACACTACCGTTCAAAAGTTTGGGATCACCCAAACAATTTTGTGTTTTCCATGAAAAGTCACACTTATTCACCACCATATGTTGTGAAATGAATAGAAAATAGAGTCAAGACATTGACAAGGTTAGAAATAATGATTTGTATTTGAAATAAGATTTTTTTTACATCAAACTTTGCTTTCGTCAAAGAATCCTCCATTTGCAGCAATTACAGCATTGCAGACCTTTGGCATTCTAGCTGTTAATTTGTTGAGGTAATCTGGAGAAATTGCACCCCACGCTTCCAGAAGCAGCTCCAACAAGTTGGATTGGTTGGATGGGCACTTCTTTGAGCAGATTGAGTTTCTGGAGCATCACATTTGTGGGGTCAATTAAACGCTCAAAATGGCCAGAAAAAGAGAACTTTCATCTGAAACTCGACAGTCTATTCTTGTTCTTAGAAATGAAGGCTATTCCATGCGAGAAATTGCTAAGAAATTGAAGATTTCCTACACCGGTGTGTACTACTCCCTTCAGAGGACAGCACAAACAGGCTCTAACAGGTACTATTTAATGAAGATGCCAGTTGGGGACCTGTGAGGCGTCTGTTTCTCAAACTAGAGACTCTAATGTACTTATCTTCTTGCTCAGTTGTGCAACGCGGCCTCCCACTTCTTTTTCTACTCTGGTTAGAGCCTGTTTGTGCTGTCCTCTGAAGGGAGTAGTACACACCGGTGTAGGAAATCTTCAATTTCTTAGCAATTTCTCGCATGGAATAGCCTTCATTTCTAAGAACAAGAATAGACTGTCGAGTTTCAAATGAAAGTTCTCTTTTTCTGGCCCTTTTGAGCGTTTAATTGACCCCACAAATGTGATGCTCCAGAAACTCAATCTGCTCAAAGAAGTGCCCATCCAACCAATCCAACTTGTGGGAGCTGCTTCTGGAAGCGTGGGGTGCAATTTCTCCAGATTACCTCAACAAATTAACAGCTAGAATGCCAAAGGTCTGCAATGCTGTAATTGCTGCAAATGGAGGATTCTTTGACGAAAGCAAAGTTTGATGTAAAAAAAATCTTATTTCAAATACAAATCATTATTTCTAACCTTGTCAATGTCTTGACTCTATTTTCTATTCATTTCACAACATATGGTGGTGAATAAGTGTGACTTTTCATGGAAAACAAAAAATTGTTTGGGTGATCCCAAACTTTTGAACAGTAGTGTACCTTTGATAGTTTCTGCCTATGCGGATGATTTAAATGTGTTTGTCAGGAGTCAGGGGGACGTGCAGGAACTACAGGACAGTCTGGGCTTATATCAGAAGGCTTGATCGACAAAGGTAAACTGAGCAAAGAGTGAGGCCTTACAGGTAGGACAGTGGAGAGAGAGAGGGCAGCAGCACCCAGTTTGCCTGCAGATCTGCAGTGGAGGAGAAGAGGGATAAAGGTTTGGGGTATCTATAAGCACAGAAGATTATCGGAGGCAGAATTGGGAGGGCATGATGGAGAAAGTGTGTGCCAAGTTGTAAATGGAAATGGTTGCTACCCCAGCTGTCAAATAGGGGTTGAGTTTTGGTTGCCAATAACTTGGTTGCCTCGATGCTGTGGCACAGACTGATTGTTCTACCTCCACCAAGAGGCCTGATTGAAGATGTTCAGCGGACCATAGTGGAGTTTTTCTTTCCCCCCCCCCTCCCCTTTTTTTTTTCTCCCCAATTGTGTCCAGCCAACTACTCCACTCTTCCGAGCCATCCCGGTTGCTGCTCCACCCCCTCTGCCGATCAGGGGAGGGCTGCAAACTACCAAATGTTTCCTTCGACACACATGGAGTCGCCAGCCACCTCTTTTCAACTGACAGTGAGGAGTTTCGGCAGGGGGCCGTAGCACGTGGGAGGATCCCACTATTCCCCCCAGTCCCCCCCCCCAAACAGGCACCCCGACTGACCAGAGGAGGCGCTAGTGCAGCGACCAGGATACACAACCACATCTGGCTTCCCACCCGCAGACATGACCAATTGTGTCTTCAGGGACACCCGACCAAGCCGGAGGTGACACGGGGATTCAAACCGGTGATCCCCGTGTTGGTAGTCAACGGAATAGACTGCCACGCCACCTGGATGCCCCTAGTGGACATTTTCTGGTCAGGGCAGCACTGGATCCGAGCCCCTGCGTTATACTTGCCAGTGGAAGAAGGAGCAGAGGGTCTTGTGGACATTACCTCTCGAGTGGTGGCCTTTAGGCTGAAGACCGCACAGAAACTGCTGTATCACTGTGGTGTGCGGTGGCTAGACACAGCCAAGCTCATCCTGCGGACAGCTGGTCGTCTAGGGCAGTGGTTCCCAACCTGGGGTCCGCGCACCCGTTGCGGTGGGGGGGGGGGGACTGAGAGCCCAGGGGGTGCGCGAGGCTTTGTCTGCTCTGAGGGTGGGTGGGGGGGGACGCCAAAGATCACAGGGGGTGCGTGAGGCTTTTCTGCGCTGAGGTTGTCAATGTGCACATGTTAAATAAAGGCATAATAACTCACTTACTGGATAATTTATACAAAAGTCTGTATATAAAAATATTTAAAAGATAAATCCCCCCCCCCTTCTAAAATGTAGTTGGGCTACACCTAGTAACCACATCAATCGGCACTATCAAACTGAGCGGGCAGTGTTGTCAGGTAGCTACTCAGCTAGCAGCTAATATGAGCTCATCTTCGTTTTTTCCTGCAGTCAGCAGGAGCACTTTATGAATGAAACAACATGGCTGAGAAACGTTAAAGTACATATGACTCAGTGTTAAGAAAGAAAGTAACACTTTGTTTCGACAGCTACCTTAACTTTGGTTTTATGGAAGGACAGGACAAGTCTTGGCCAGAATGTGTCATGTGTGGTGAGAAATTAGCTCATGACAGCATGAAGCCAAGCAAAATGAAAAGACACCGAGAGACAAATTATCAAGAGACTATTGGTGAAAGTCAGGAACGTTTTGAGAGGAAACAGCAGGTGGCGCCGTCAAGATGATCCGCCGACATCAGAGAAGCATTTGAACGAGCAGGCAGTGATTTGCACGGAGGCGTCATTTGAGTGTTGGCTATTAATTGCCAAGGCTAAAAAGCCACACACTGTTACAGAGCAGCTTATCAAACCTGCCTGTCTGAACATTGTAGAGAGGCTGTGTGGCCCACACGCGGTTGATAAAGTGAAAACCGTCCCACTTTCTGACAATGCTGTCAAAGGCAGAATTGATAAAATGGCTGGAGATTGTCAGAACCAGCTGCACGAGAAGCTTAGGAATGTTCCCTTTGCCATTCAGTTGGATGAAACGACAACAGTGTCAGGCGAGTCTGTGCTCATCGTTTATGTTCAGTATGTTGACAGTGATGACTTGAAACAAAACATTCTTATGTCTACCAATCTAACCACAACAACAACAGGCCAGGATATTTTTATGGCTATGGACTCCTATCTCTTATCCAACAATCTGCCCTCCGAGAACCTTGCTGCATGCTGCACGGGTGGGGCTGCAGCTATGATGAGCTTGCTGACCTTCAAGCCAACTCGGTGTCAAAGAAATATTTCCAGGAGAACTGGACAAAAAGTTTTGGATAGTCAAAGGACACGCTGTTGCACCCAGGCTGGCCAAACATGCAGTTACAAGGGTTATTTTCCCATTCAGCAGTACATATCTGTCTGAGACAGCCTTCGGTGCCCTTGTAACAATAAAAACAAAAGCCTGCAATAGACTCGACGTACACCAGGACTTTAGGCTGGCTGTCACAAGCGTCGCACCTGACATTCCATCCCTGGTCAAAGGCATGCAAGCCCAAGGAGGCCATTAGTTTCTGAATGAACAGGACGGCACAGACTCAGTAAAAAAAATGTAAGGAAGAAGTTATTGTTATTGTGTGTGCCAAAATAACACACTGCTTGTCAAAAAAACAAACAGTGTTATTGGTTTATGAATGAACAGGATGGTACAGACTCAGTAAAAAATGTAAGGAAGAAGTTATTGTTATTGTGACTGTGATTGTGTGAACCAAATAATACATACTGTTATTAGTTTATGAATGAATAGGGTGGGACAGACTCAGTAAAAATGTTACTGTTAGAGCCAAAATAACACACAGGCCTACTGTCTGTCAAAAAAAAAAACAATGTCCACAACTTTACATGATGCTGTGCATGTGGATGTCAGATTACAACAGTACTAATATGTTGTTGTTTCAGTGAGCCTGAGTCAGATGAAAACTATGTTAATGTTTCAATGAGCCTGAGTCAGATGACAACAGGCCTACTCTGTTGGGTTGTTAAAAGAAAAAGCTTATACAAGACAAGAGACATTTGAACACAGATGTTCTGAGGATAGAAATGGGACATTTATTTAAGATAAGGGTGGGGAAAAAACTATAACTGGTGTTCATTTTTGCAAGTAAATATTTGGAATTAATCACTTTTGTCTTGATGTGTGTGTGCAGGCTGGGGGGGCTCAGCTTTTCTTAGAAACAAGTAGGGGGGGGGGGCTCCAAGGGAAAAAAGGTTGGCAACCACTGGTCTAGGGTACGGTAAGCAACTGTTCCTGCTGAGGCTAAAGGAGGCAGATCTCGGGCCTGTTGCCTTTCTACGCCTCTCCTGGATGCATGGAAGATCCTGAAGGCCTCCAGGGAGTCTGCTGCAATGGCTGCTCTGTGGCTGTTTGAGGAGCCACTGTTTTGCAACAGCTTCGTTCAGGCCCGGACCCTGTCCTCAGCCAGCATAAGCTTCACACATCCTCTCTGAAGGAGGCTGGATGTGTGAAGCTGGGACATCTGCTGACAACCTTGGGGACCCTGCAACAATGCACCAAAATCAGACCCAGGTTGTTGAGTCATATTATTGAGGAGGTGTGTGCATCGCTTCCAGAGTACCTGAGGACATTTATGATGGAGAACCATGAGCTGGCTGGCCATTGGGAGGAGGATGTGGATTAGAGCTTTCCACAGTTGACTGTCTCTCCTAATGTGAGGGAGTGGCAGGAGGTGGAGGGCCAACTCTTTTCTTTCATGACCCCACGACTGGACAAGTTTGAGGACCTGGGAAAAAAAGGCAGCTTACATCCTGAGTGTGAAGGTGAGGCACTTTCAGTCTCTGCGGGCCATGAAAGCGTCGAGGTGGTCCGAGTTTTTTGGTCCAGGCTCTTCCCCAAAAATTTGCCGGAAGTTCCTGTACAAGCTACTGTTTGAAAAACACTCAGCTGACCTCCAGTGGAGGATTGTGCACAGAGCGATAGCCACAAACAGAGCGCACCTGGATTCTGATCACAGGGAGGCTTGTCTTTTTTGTTCACAGTGTGAAACTCTTAATACATTTATTTGTCCAGTGTCCTAGGTTGGTGTGTGTGTTTGATTTGTTAAGGAGCTGGTTTTTGGGATTGGGGGAGGCTTTATATTTTCAGTTGTTTGAGTATGGTCCTAAATACCTAGCCAGGAAGAAAGGTACGCAAACAATTATAAATTTTATATAAGCTACTGCCAAATTAGCCATCTGGCTGAGCCGTAAGAACCGGGGTTGGGCGGTGGGCTGTGTGGACCCTGTCCAGGTTCTTAAAGGACTGCTTAAGGCTCGGCTCAGGGTAGAGTATGCCTACTACAAAATGGTAGACAATTTAGAGGCTTTCAGCTTTAAATAGGCAATAGGGGGATTATTGTACTCAGTGGGAGATGATGAAGACCTTGTTTTCTTTTTCTAATTTGTGGAAGAAGGGTCAGTCCTGGCTGTATATTTGGCTTGTGTTTTATGTATTTTGTTTATTATGTAAATTGTCTAAACACAACATCTGTTGCATGTTGAGATCACTCCTCTGTTGTTCTCCATGAGGTTTCTTCCTATTTTTTCTCCCTGTTAAAGGTTTTTTTTAGGGAGTTGTCCCTCATCCGATGCAAGGGTCTAAGGACAGGATGTTGTGTTGCTGTAAAGCCCCCTGAGGCAGATTTTTGTTTGTGATGTTGGCCTATGCAAGTAGAGTTGACTTGAGTTTGAAAACTTGTTTGTTGGTATAAATAATTTGTTTTGATCCACTTAATGAGACTTTTTCTGAAACTGTTTTCATTCATGAGCTGGATTACAATCAGGTGAATATGTTTGACTATCAGCTGTTGAACTGAATGAATGTGCTTTTGAAAATCAAATCAACCTCTCTCTCTCTTTCTCTCTCTCTCTCTCTCTCTCTCTCTCTCTCTCACACACACACACACACTTTGCAGATTTCTATTATACACTTGTTTTTGCTTTGTATTATCCTCTGCACCTACTTGTCATTTTTAATTTTTTATATTGATTTCCGTTTGCACTATATTTCTATATTGCTCTATAAATTTCATTTTTTCATCTTATATTTTGTATTTTATATACTATTTCTATCTTATACATTTATATTTTATTTTCTAATACTCCAAGCACAGTATGGAAATCTACCAGTAAAACATTTCACTGCATGTTGTATGAGGAGTACTCATACAACTCCCCACTGATGTCAGGACAGTGGAGTCGCTGCCCATCTTTCGGTGCAGGTTGAAAACTCACCTCTTCAAGAACTACTACCCTGTTACTTGTTCTTAGCACTTATTGTATTCACTCATTAAAAAAAATCTTTGCACTTTTACTTTGGCACTGGTTTTGCTCTTAGATGCTTGTTTAGATGCACTTATGACCTCTGATGACTAGTAGTTCTCCTGATTTCCTACGTTAAATGCACTTATTGTAAGTTGCTTTGGATAAAAGCATCGGCTAAATGAATGTAATGTAAATGTAATGAGTATGGTAGTACGGCAGCGTATTGCTGCCACACCAAAAAAAGAAAAGAAATGATAAGTATCACATTATGTCACGATGATGTCAGTTCATTGCAAAAGGCCAAGTGCTACTAGTTCACAATTATGGCAAGCCCTTTTAACATTTATTAGCTAGACGAGATATATTTGCAATGACGTAATTACAGATATCTGCAACGTCATTTCGCCTAGTCAATATTCTAATTCAAGATATCTGTAATTACATTTTGGCTAGTAAGCTTCAAACTACATTTGCTGTTCATGTGTATGGGGTTTCTCATTACAGATATCTGAAATTCATTTTCAGATGTCCCCAGTTCACATTGTGGATGTCTGCAAATGAGTTATAACTAGTTGTAATTCCAGTTTCAGATATCTACAATTGAATTCTGACTAGTCATAATTCCAGTTCAAGATATCGCTAATCCCCATCAGTTCAAGGTAGCTACATAGTCCTAGTCAAAATGACGTTTGAGATAGCCACAGCTTTCATTCTGCCTAGTCAAAACTGAATTAGAGATATCTTGAATTAGAGTTTTGACTAGCCGAAATGACATTGCAGATATCTGTAATTACGTCATTGCAGATATCTTGTCTCGCTAATAAACGTTAAAAGGGCTTGCCATAATACTGTAACGTGCATGGATAAGAAGACACGCTGGCCCCTGGCTGGCGGGTCTGACCCTTTAGTCTAGCGGTTAGCGATGTCTCCTGCGGTACGGGCGATACAGGTTCGCTTCCCGGCCGCGGCAGTTCCTGTGGTTGCGTTGTCCCCCGAATTCGCTACATTGGTGTCAGAAGTGGGATGGAGCGACCGTAAGGCCATCGGAAGTGTAGGCGCCCTGAGGCGCGAAGGAGCTGATATGCCTAAGCGCGGGGACGCGCTTCCCGAAGGAGGCGGGGTAGTGTAACGTGCATGGATAAGAAGACACGCTGGCCGCTGGCTAGCGGGTCTGACCCTTTAGTCTAGCGGTTAGCGATGTCTCCTGCGGTGCGGGCGATACAGGTTCGTTTCCCGGCCGCGGCAGTTCCTGTGGATGTGGTGTCCCCCAAATTCGCTACAATACCACCAGAAAAAGAAAAAAAAGATAAGTATCACGTTATGTAACGATGATGTCGGTTCATTGCAAAAAAGCCAACTGCTGCTTGTTCACAACCACTTGTATTTGCCAGATGTTTAATAAGAGATCTTGGAGAGATTATTAATGAAACGCAAATGGGCTTCATTAATAACCAACATATAAGTAACAATATAAGATTAGTTCTAGATTTGCTTAACTATTCTGAATGTGGAGTCACAGGCAGTTATTGTATTTCTTGACTTCTATAAAGTGTTTGATACATTGGAACATCCATTTATACACAAGGTTTTAGACTTAATGGGTTTTGGAGAAAACTTTATTTTAGTAGTAAATATGCTATACAAGGACATCAACAGTAATTTAATGATCTACCCCAGGCCTTCCAAAAGATTCCATGTTAATAGATCTGTGCGTCAAGGTTGTCCAGTCTCCCCTTTTTTATTTCTGATTACTACAGAGCTCCTCTCATTGAAGGTTTTAAATAGTCCCAATATAAATGGTCTGTCTATATTTCAAAGAGAAATTTGAATAACACAACTAGCCAATGATACGGGGTTTATTTCTAAAAGACAAACACCAAATTGAATCAAACTATAGGACATATTACAGAATTTTCAAAAGCTCCGGGATTACATAATAACATAAGAAAATGTGAAATCTTAAGCCTATATGATACAGCTAATAAAAGCACATGCAATATTCCACTGAAAAAAACTGTCAGATACTTGGGAATTGAGATTACTAAAGATATGATAACTAGACAACAACTTAACTTCTTTCCTAGACTTAAAAAAAACACAAAGTGTTGTGAATATGTGGCTTCGACATGGCCTATCTATTTTTGGCAGAATCCTTTTAACCAAGGCGGAAGGTTTTTCAAGGCTTGTATATCCTGCTCTATCATTATTTGTCCAAGGGTCAACATCTAAAGAAATGAACAAAATACTTACTAACTTTACATGAAAAAATAAACAGCACCACCCAAAGAAAGAAATTCTTTCAGGATCCAGAAAAGAAGGGGGATTTGAATTACTAAATTTTGTTGATTTAAATAACACATATAAAATGGATTAAGGAATGTCTTAAAGCCCCAAATTCTATTTGGTATTTTATTCCATACAACATTTTTAGAAAACTGGGTGGACTTCATTTCATACTCACCTGTAACTTCTGTATTACCAAATTGCCTGTAAAGTTATCTAAATTTTACCAACAGGCTCTCCTAGCTTGGAAATTATGTTACTCCCATAATTTTCCCCACATAACACTATTATATGGAATATTGGCTACATTACAGTTAGGGAAAAAAATCTATATTTAAACAGAACTGGATTGATAACGGTATCGTTTATGTGAATGATCTCTTTCAGGGGTGGCTAACCATGTGCCATGGAGAGCCATGTGAATGCAGGTTTTCATTCCAGCCGGACTCCACACCAGGTGATTTCATTAGCAACCCTTCAACCAAAGAGGAAGAATGTATCACTGAAATCACCGGGTGTGGAGTCGGGCTGGAATGAAAACCTGCATACACATGGCTCTCCATGACACATGGTTAGCTACCGCTGATCTCTTTGATACTAATGGTGTATTGTTAATTTATGAGCATTTCCTTCCTATCAAATCCTTCCCTGTTACAAGCAAAGAGTTTAACTATGTAATAAATAAGAAGCGCTGAGAGAAGAACCCCTTTTGATGATAAACAGTGTTGATATTATGGACTCTAAATGTAACAACAAACATACGTAATACATTTTATGAAAGAAGGAAAATATCTCTTAGAGCAGGGCCATTCAGATCTGGCCCTCAAGTCCAAATACAGCCCTGGTTTTCTTTTCTCCCCTGCAGTTAATTGACAATGTGAGCTATTGATTGGCCAGAGTGTCTTCACACCTGACTCCTCAGTCTCCGATTAAGGGAGGATGGAAAATCAGCAGTACTCTGCCCTCGAGGACCGTGATTTGAATAGCCCTGTCCTAGAGGGAAGCGTTTTGGGACAACATTTTTATAGACATCGACTGGCAGAAGGCCTGGTTATTGCCATAAGTTCTGTATTACTAACATGATAAAAGAAGTGCACATCAGAATTTTACACAATATATATCCAACGAATTTGTAGTTCTCTAAATTCTTAGATATTGATAACAAATGTAGCTTTTGTAATGAACCAGAATCTTTTAACACATTTATTTTACCATTGCAACACTCGATTACTTTTTGGGCCTGAATGGAACATTATATATTGTGTAAAATTAACGATAATATCAAAATTGAATGTAAAAATGTCATTCTTGTATTTTAAACAGGGAAAACCAGACATTGAATTTATTGTGAATTTGTTAATTTTGTGTGGTAAATTTCATATACACAAATGCCGATTTACAAAGGTTTTCCCCCCAATTTTATTGGTTTCTTATGCAAATTTAAAGAATATATTAAAACTCGGACTTTCATTGACACCACAAAAAAAAGTTAACAAAACCATTAAGCTGTAAGAGGACATTTTCAAAGAGGAATGATGTCTCTTGTTTCTTTTTTTCTCTCCTTTCTTTATTTTCTGTCTCTGTTTTTTTTTTTTGTATGAGCTGTTTTCTCATTTTCATAATCCCTAGTACATTTGTTTGTAATTATTATTTAGTCAAAGTCCTTTCTTATTGCACCGTTTCGTGGAGTACATGTCTGCTATATTTGTACGTATCAATATTTTTGCATAAAGTTTATTAAAATGAAAAAACAAAGCTGCTAGTTCACAACCACCTCCGCCCGAGGCCAGCTGCGTTTCCCATTATAACGTGAGCGTGATACTGATCTTTTTCTTCTTCTTCTTTTTCTGGTGTGGCAGCAATACGCTGCCGTAGTATGGCTATGTGGCTGACAAATGAGTCCGTAGGACTACAGCACCCAGAATGCATGTGCGTTGATTTTGCGTCACTGCGCGTGACGCAGCCAGCCACTCTTGTTTTGGCAGTTTGTTTCGATATCCGCAGATTGTAAATCGAACGACGTTTCAGATATTGGTCTCACAAAAGAATTGAGACCGAGGTAAAGTATATTTTGCACACGTTTCTTCCTCTGACCGATATATGATGATATAGCTAATGGAATGATTTGATTTGGTAGGCTGAGTTTATCCCAGGGGTGAGCTAATTGCTAGCCAGCTAAGCTAATGTTAGTCAACCCCCCCTCATGCAATCCGCTGGTTAGACCAAATCTAACGTTTAGTTATGAGTGTAGTGATTTTATGTGGGGAATTTATGAATCATTGTTCTGACAAGTTTGTTCAAACGGGTCCTCAACATAGTGTCCTCCGAATGTGAGCTAAGAAGGGCCAATATACAGAGACATGACCATCAAATGTTGGCTAAAGTTTATGAATTGCAGGGAAGAAGACGAAACGAAGTTGCTAGCTCTGCGTGGGTTGCTGTCACCTTCAAATTAAGGCAGCTGTTTGTATGTTTATTATATGACATTGTTTCAGGGTGTATCCGATCTAATTCTGTACTGTGAAGCTAAATGAGTTGCTGTCAGTAACTATTGGCCAATATTTTTGTCGTTGGCCAAAATCAAAATAACTTCGGTTCGCCTCAAACACAGGCGTTTACTTCCCGTTAAGCTCTTGTTTTGCTACTAACGTTGGCGTGAATATTGTAGTCGATGTTTATGTTTAACCAGCACCTTATTTTTTAGCTTTTTGGGAAACTTAAAAGAAACTACATTAAATACAGTGTGGCTGAAATGGACTGCCAACCCGGTGATGCATTAATTTAATCGTTTGAAAGTTAGTCTGTAGCTAAACTCGTTGGAATCCAGGGTCGTGCCATTACCTTCTCAGCATAGTCGAAGGACCAGTTTCAGTTTGAGATATAATTACTACAAATTATGTAATTACAATATTTTTTCTTTAATGACGAGACAAGTAAAAAATCATTCCAGGTTGTCAGTTAAGTGTGTGTGTGTGTGTGTGTGTTTAGAATAGATGGTGGTGGCTGAGCGGTGGCTGTAGACCTGGTGTGTGAGGCGACTCCGGGGAGCCTGTTAGTATCACAATGGCAGATGGAGGTGGCGATGATGACGTTATTCACCTGGCAAGCTTCAACCTCCACCGCAGCCAAGGTAAGAGCCTTCCCTCTTTTAATTCAAACAAATTTAACCCTTACATTCCCATGAATGTACATAGACCACATATAATTTGAAAGTTTCATTTCAGGCCACTCATGCAGAATCAAACCACCGCGGGTGTGTATATATATACAGTTTTCACTTAAAAAGTTGTTCTATGTCAGGCTTTCACCTCATTCTAATCCTTTTTTTTTCTATTTACCCTTTGGTGTAAATGATAAGTTTGTGGAGGGAACCTCTGTCCATTTCTCCCCATTTTTGATATTGTGCCCTGTATTCAACTACTTTTTAATGGTATTTAGGACCAAAAAAATAGCTTTTCACATGAAGCTTGTTCCCAAGGAGTCCTGACCCCCCTTAATTAGAGTTTGATTTAGCCTAATTCAATGAAGAAGCACAACTTGTCATCAGACCAAAAAAGCCCCAAATCCCAAAAGCTCAGCTTTGACAGCATAAAGGAATGCATCTGTTGTCAATACCAATATCTTTGATGACATGATAGCTTGTGTGGATCAACTTTCTCTAGGGAATTTTGGCAATGCTGTCGCCCACTTTTCTCTACCAATGCACATTCTAGCTAAATGGCTAGCAGTGTAATTAGAAACATTGACTCAATGTTATTTTCAGTGTACTGAAAAAGTAAGTCCCCTCTCCTTTGAGTACATATGTGTAAGATGATTCTACCACAATGATTTTTACAGTCCTCCAAGGAGAATGTGTTGTCATGGCAACTTACATTCCACAAGTGAGAGAAGTCAATAAGTTGACATGTATTTAACCCCTTTCATGCAGCTTCAATTTATGCAACAGTAAGTAGATTTGCACTTTCTCTCAAATCCAATCATTCCATCACCATCTGAGCTAGAGCTAGTGATAGATTATTCAGGCTGTTATCAATGATAGAAGTCAGATGACAAATGCTGGGTTACCGTCATCCTGGCCCATTTGGATTGGACTATGGAAATATTCTTGCTGTTGTGGTGGGCTTTGTGATTCAGTTTTAACATTTGATTTATTCCTCTTTTGTTTTTATTTTCCTGTCTTTAACCTATTTGAAGTTTAATACATACCAGACATATGCTCTGTCGTATCAGACAGCTTGTTGCCAAGTGGCAATGAGGTCAAACCACTTCTCATAACTATAGAACCTGGCCCATCCGCGATAGAGTTCATGGGTGTCAATTTTACATAGTATACTTTTGTGGCTGCTATGAGATCAAAATAGGGTCATAAAGATTTTGAGCTTTTGAAATAGTTTTGCAGTTGTAGAAATATTTTATGCATGTGTGAAAGTTTTGTGCACACGGATATAATTTGCACATGTGGGAAAAGTTTTTTTAGCTGTAGAAACGTTTTGTTTAAGTGTAATTAAAATTTGTGCAGGAATATTTTCAACAGTGATGTTTCACATGTCTGAGAAACAAATGTCCTACCTTTGTGTGCAACAGTGAAGTTACTTGAGACGGAAACCCAAATTTCCCACTTTTGTGTGTGACACTAAGTAGTTTTCTATTGCAGATTTGCGCAAAATAGAAGCAATTTTATTTATTATTATAAAGACGGAAGAAGACAAAAAATGACGAAGACGATGAGGATGGACAGGATTAGGAATGAATATATTAGAGAGACAGCTCAGGTTGCACAGTTTGGAGACAACAAGAGAGGAGAGATTGAGATGGTTTGGACATGTGCGGAGGAGAGGTGCTAAGTATATTGGGAGAAGGATGCTGTAGATGGAGCTGCCAGGCAATAGGAGGTTTATGGATGTGGTGAGGGAGGACATGCAGGTGGTTGGTGTGACAGAGGAAGATGCAGAGGACAGGAAAAGATGGATATGGATAATCCACTGTGGTGACCCCTAATGGGAGCTGTTGAAAGAGAAAGAAGTTTTGTTTTTTTAAATCAACAGAACAATTGCAAATGGTCTGTGTTTCCATTGAGTGATGCTATGTGAGTCAAGCTGAGTTTTCTCTTCGCGCAATAGTCTCCAAGACCTGATAAGTGTCGGCATAGTGATTTCGATTGCATGCACCACAATGGTAGTGTTTAAATCAAAGGCGATGAGGGCATGTGATGCATGCAATGGCGGAAAGGCAAACCGCTTATACTTGGCAGTGGCTGTGAATCGGGGATTTATGGGAGGTCATTGCCCACAATGATTTAACAGGGGTCCTGTGGATCCAAAACTTTGGAAAGACCCGCTTAACATTTGATGAGTTATGCAACACAATAGGACCCCTAGTGCCACCTGCGTATCATGCCCCAAGGGAGCCAGTTCCAACCGAGACATGCATAGCCATCAATTTTTATAAGGTGCCATCTCATGTCCGATGGCCCATTATTCCGAAATCTCAGTAGTTCGAAAAATATCCATTGGATTCGGTCCAGTGGATATCATACATTTGTCCGACAGTTCGTTATCCCGAAAACAGAAGCCCACTGCTCCGAAACTACACACACTCCGTTGCAAATCATTGATCTGAACTGGCCAGAGATAAAATACAGGAAAGTTGATATTTCTGGTGAAGTAGAGATGACACTCTCACAAGTGCTTTTAATGTTGAACCTCCTATTCATGTGAATTGGTAATAAATGGTATGTTTGCATTAGCATATCATGCACCAAAATATTTAGGGCAAAAAAAAAATAGGGAAAGTGTGTATTTTTGGAACAACAGGACTTTGGAGCATTGGTCGTTTGTTTTCGTGATAACAGACTTTCGGACAAATGGGCTTTTGGTCCAGTGGGACATTTTTCAGACTATTGGTGTTTTGGAATAATGGGCTGACAGAACAATGGTCAGTCCGCCTTTAGGTGTGGCTACTACTACTACTACTACTACTTTCCGTTGCTCCCGTTAGGGGTTGCCGCAGCGGTCATCTGTTTCCATGTCTTCCTGTCCTCTGCATCTTGCTGTCACGCCAGCCACCCCACCCTCAGCACAGCTCCCTCACCACATCCACAAACCTCCTCTTTGGTCTTCCTCTTTTCCTCTTGCCTGGCAGCTCCATCTTCAGCATCCTGCTCCCAGCATCTCTCCTCTGCACATGTCCAGACCATCTCAATCTTGCCTCTCTTGCTTTGTCTCCAAACCATCCAACCTGAGCTGTCCCTCTAATATACTCATTCCTAATCCTGTCCTTCTTCATCACTCCTAGTGAAAATCTTAGCATTTTCAACTCTGCCACCTCTAGCTCTGCCTCCTGTCTTTTAATCAGTGCCACTGTCTCCAAACCATATAACATAGCTGGTCTCACAACCATCTTGTAAACCTTCCCTTTAACTCTTGCTGGTACCCTTCTGTCACAAATTAACTCCTGCCACTCTTCTCCACCCACTCCACCCTGCCTGCACTCTCTTCTTCACCTCGCTTCTGCACTCCCCATTGCTCTGAACAGTTGACCCCAAGTATTTAAAGTCATCCACCTTCGTCACCTCTGCCCCTTGCATCTTCACCATTCTGCTGGCCCCCCTGTCGTTCACGCATATGTTTTCCATCTTGGTCCTACTGCCTTTCATTCTCTTCTCTCCAGTGCATACCTCCACCTCTCCAGGCCCTCCTCAACCTGCACCCTACTCTCACTACAGATCACAATGTCATCTGCAAACATCATAGTCTACGGGGACTCCTGCCTGATCTCATCTATCAACCCCTCCATCACCTTTGCAAACAAGAAAGGACTCAGAGCCGATCCTTGATGTAATCCCACCTCTACCTTGAACCCATTCGTCATTCTTAACACCTCACCACTGTCACACTGCCCTCATACATATTCTGCACCACTCTTAAAATACTTCTCTGCCACTCCCGACTTCCTCATACAATACCACACCTCCTCTCTTAGGACCATGTCATATGCTTTCTCTTAATCCACAAAGACACAATGTAACTCCTTCTGACGTACTCTATACTTCTCCATCACCGTTCTCAAAAGCAAACATTGTATCTGTAGTGTTCTTTCGTGGCGTGAAACCATACTGCTGCTTGCTAATCATCACCTCTCCTCTTAACCTAGCTTCCACTACTCTTTCCCAAATCTTCATGTTGTGGCTGATCAACTTTATACCTCTGTAGTTAGTACAGCTCTGCACATCACCCTTATTCTTGAAAATCGGTATCAATATGCTTCTTCTCCACTCCTCAGGCATCCTCTCACTTTCCAAGATTGTGTTAAATCTAGTTAAAAACTATACTGCTGGGCGTCCAGGTGGTGTGACGATCTATTCCATTGCCTACCAACACGGGAATTGCTGGTTCAAATCCCCATGTTACCTCCGGCTTGGTCGGGCGTCCCTACAGACACAATTGGCCGTGTCTAAGGGTGGGAAGCCAGATGTGGGTATGTGTCCTGGTCGCTGCACTAGCGCCTCCTCTGGTCGGTTGGGGCACCTGTTCGGGGGGGAGAGGGAACTGGGGGAAATAGCATGATCCTCCCACGCGCTAAGTCCCCCTGGCGAAACTCATCACTGTCAGGTGAAAAAAAGCGGCTGGCAACTTCATATGTATCGGAGGAGGCATGTGGTAGTCTCCAGCCCTCCCCAGATCGGCAGAGGGGGTGGACCAGAGACCTGGACGGCTCGGAAGTTAGGGGTAATTGGCCGAGTACAATTGGGGAGGGGGGAATCCAAAACAAAAAAACTCCGCTACCATCTCTCCTAAACACCTCCATGCCTCCACAGGTATGTCATCTGGACCAACTGCCTTTCCACTCTTCGTCCTCTTCATAGCTGCCCTCACTTCTTCCTTGCTAATCCATCGCACTTCCCGATTCACTATCCCTACATCATCCAACCTTCTCTTTCTTTCATTTTCTTCATTCATCAGCCCTTCAAAGTACTCCTTCCACCTTCTCAGCGCACTCTCCTCATTTGTCAGCACATTTCTATCTATTTCTTTCATTGCCCTAACCTGCTGCATATCCTTCCCAGCTTGATCCCTCTGTCTAGCCAAATGGTACAAGTCCTCTTCTTCTTCCCTACTGTCCAACCTCTCATACAACTCGGCATATGCCTTTTCCTTTGCCTTCGCCACCTCTTTATTTGCTTTATACCTCATCTGCTTTTACTCCTGTCTACTTTCTTCATCTCTCTGACTATCCCACTTCTTCTTTGCCAACCTCTTCCTCTGTATACTTTCCTGTACTCACTCATTCAACCACCAAGTCTCCTTGTCTTCCTTCCTCTGTCCAGATGACACACCAAGTACCTTCCTAGCTGTCTCCTTCACAATTTCTGCAGTGGTTGCCCAGCCATGCGGCAACTCTTCATTACCTCCCAGTGCCTGTCTTAACTCCTCCCTTAACTCCAATAGTCTTCTTTCTTCAACTTCCACCATTTGATCCTTGGCTCTGCCTTCACCCTCTTCCTCTTCTTGGTCTCCAAAATCGTCCTACAGACCACCATCCAATGCTGCCTAGCTACGTTCTCCCCTGTCACCTCCTTGTAGTCTCCGATCCCTTTCAGATCACGCCTCCTTGCATAAGATATAGTCCACCTGTGTGCACTTTCCTCCACTCATGTATGTCACCTTGTGTTCCTCCCTCTTCTTGAAATATGTATTCACCACAGCCATTTCCATCCTTTTCGCAAAATCTACCACCATCTGTCCATCCACATTCTTTTCCTTGACACCATACCTGCCCATCCCCTCCTCATCACATCCGTTCCCTTCACCAATATGTCCATTGAAGTCCTCTCCAATCAGCACTCTCCTCCTTGGGTACCCACTACACCACTTTGTCCAATTCACTCCAGAATTCTTCTTTCTCTTCCATCTCACACCCAACATGCGGGCATATGCACTGATAACAGTCATCATCACACCTTCGATTTCCAGCTTCATAATCATCACTCCGCCCGACACTCTTCACCTCCAACACACTCTTGACATACTCTTCCTTCAGAATTACCCCTACCCCATTTCTCCTCCCATCCGCACCATGGTAGAAGAGTTTGAACCCACCTCTGATACTCCTGGCCTTACTCCCCTTCCACCTGGTCTCTTGCACACACAGTATATCTACCTTTCAACTCTCACCTCCACACTCCTACCCTTCCTCCTCTCCCGCTGCCTCTGGACATGCCTTCCCTGTCTCCTTCTCCTTTGCCCAACAGCAGCAGAGTTTCCACTGGCATCCTGCTGGCCAACAGTACCGGTGGCGGTCGTTGGTAACCTGGGCCTCGACCGATCCGGTATGGAAATCTAATTTATGGTCTGCATATTAGGTATTAGATAGGTGTGGCTACCTTGACTTAAATCTGAAAAACCACCTCATGCGAGTGTATCAACTTTTTTGTGATATTTGAGGGTTGTTGGTCCCCCCCCCCAATGTATGTGTTTCTATTACTGTGGGGTGTGGTATTGTATGAGGAAGTCGGGAGTTGCGGAGAAGTATGTAGGAGTGGTGCAGGATATGTGTTAGGGAAGTGTGACAGTTGTGAGGTGTGCAGTTGGAAAATCATGGGTTCATGGTGGAGGTGGGATTACATCAAGGATCGGCTCTGAGCCCTTTCTTGTTTGCAATGGTGACGGACGAGATCAGGAAGGAGTCTCCATAGACTATGATGTTTGCGGATGACATTTTGATCTGTAGCGAGAGTAGGTTGTAGGTGGAGGAGAGCTTGGAGAGGTGGAGGGATGCACTGGAGAGAAGAGGAATAAAAGTCAGTAGGAGCAAGACAGAATATATATGCATGAATGAGAGGGAGGACAGTGGAATGGTGAGGATGCAAGGAGTAGAGGTGATGAAGGCATATCAGTTTAAATACTTGGGGTCAACTGTCCAAAGTAACTGGGAGTGCAGAAGAGAGGTGAAGAAGAGAGTATAGGCAGGGTGGAGAAGAGTATCAGGAGTGATTTGCGATAGAAGGGTACCAGCAAGAGTTAAAGGGAATGCTTACAAAATGGTTGTGAGACCAGCTATGTTATCTGGTCTGGAGACAGTGGATCAGATGAAAAGAGGAGGCGGAGCTGGAGGTGGCAGAGTTGAAGATACTTGGATTTTCATTGGGAGTGACGAAGAAGGACAGGGTTAAGAACAAGTATAGTAGAGTGACAGCTCAGGTTGGACGGTTTGGAGACAAAGCAGGAGAGACAAGATTGAGATGGTTTGGACATATGTAGAGGAGAGATGCAGGGTATATTGGGAGAAGGGTGCTGAATATGGAGCTGCCAGGGAAGAGGAAAAGAGGAAGGCCAAAGAGGAGGGTTATGGATGTGGTGAGAGAGGACATACTGATGGCTGGTGTGACAGAGGAAGATGCAGAGGACAGGAAGAGATGGAAACGGATGATCTGCTGTGGCGAACCCTAATGGAAACAGCCAAAAGTAGAAATAGTAGTAGTAGTAGTAGTATGTGTTTCTATTACTCGTCTTTTATTTTGCAATTTCAGACTGCGCATTTAACAGGTTAATGGAAACCCGCCTACTGAAGTTACAAGCACAAGCTACAAAATACAATGATGAATTTTGCTTGTTTACAGTTAGCTAATGCTAGCCAGCCAGTAAATTTCATCCAATATTTTCATGGCACATGATATGGGGTACATGTTATGACATACTAATTTTAGCATGACTAGATAGGTCAAATTAAAAATAGTGACCTACATTATTTGTACAAACCTAACGAAACTCACCCTCTATCGTGGAAAACTCATGAACATGCACTCAAGAACATGGGCTGAGACGGTTACGGAGCTCGCAGAAGCGTGCACTGCTATGTCCTGCAAACCACACCCGTCTGGGTGAAATACCAAGTTTTTAGGGAGTCCTATTTGATAGTCAGTGGGCAGCGTGCAATTTGGCTCGTCAGCTCAGGTGTAAAAGCGGTCAAAATTCATGCTTGTATTTTGTAGCTCGGAAGGTACTTGGTGTGTCATCAGGACAGAGGAAGGAAGACAAGGAGACTTGGTGGTGGAATGAGGAAGTACAGCAAAGTATACAGAGGAAAAGGTTGGCAAAGAAGAAGTGGGATAGTCAGAGAGGTGAAGAAAGTAGACAGGAGTACAAGGAAATGCAGCGTAAAGCAAAGAGAGAGGTGGCAAAGGAAAAGGCATATGGTGAGTTGTATGACAGGTTAGACACTAAGGAAGGAGAAAAGGACTTGTACCGATTGGCTGGACAGAGGGACCGAGCTGCAAAGGATGTGCAGCAAGTTAGGGCGATCAAGGATAGAGATGATGTGCTGACAAGCGAGGAGAGTGTGCTAAGAAGGTGGAAGGAATACTTTGAGGGGCTGATGCATGAAGAAAATGAGAGAGAGAGAGAGGGTTGGATGATGTAGGGATAGTGAATCAGGAAGTTCCGTGGATTAACAAGGGGGAAGTGAGGGCAGCTATGAAGAGGATGATGAGTGGAAAGGCAGTTGGTCCTGATGACATACCTGTGGAGGCATGGAGGTGTTTAGGAGAGATGGCAGTGGAGTTTTTAAGTAGATTGTTTAACACAATCTTGGAAAGTGAGAGGATGCCTGAGGAGTGGAGAAGAAGCATACTGGTACCGATTTTCAAGAACAAGGGCGATGTGCAGAACTGTAACAACTACAGAAGTATAAAGATGATCAGCCACAGCATAAAGATTTGGGAAAGAGTAATAGAAGCTAGGTTAAGAGGAGAGGTGATGATCAGCGAGCAGCAGTATGGTTTCATGCCACGAAAGAGCACCACAGATGCGATGTTTGCTTTGAGAATGTTGATTGATAAGTATAGAGAAGGCCAGAAAGAGTTGCATTGTGTCTTTGTAGATTTAGAGAAAGCATACGACAGGGTGCCGAGAGAGGAGGTGTGGTATTGTATGAGGAAGTCAGGAGTTGCAGAGAAGTATGTAGGAGTGGTGCAGTATATGTATGAGGGAAGTGTGACAATGGTGAGGTGTGTGGTTGGAATTACAGATGGGTTCAAGGTGGAGGTCGGATTACATCAAGGATCGGCTCTGAGCCCTTTCTTGTTTGCAATGGTGATGGACAGGTTGACGGACAAGATCAGGCAGGAGTCTCCATGGACGATGATGTTCGCGGATGACATTGTGATCTGTAGCGAGAGTAGGGTGCAGGTTGAGGAGAGCCTGGAGAGGTGGAGGTATGCACTGGAGAGAAGCGGAATGAAAATCAGTAGGAGCAAGACGGAATACCTATGCGTGAATGAGAGGGAGGACAGTGGAATGGTGAGGATGGAAGGAGTGGAGGTGACAAAGGCATTTGAGTTTAAATACTAGTGCAGAAGCAAGGTGAAGAATAGAGTGCAGGCAGGGTGGAGTGGGTGGAGAAGAGTGTCAGGAGTGATTTGCGACAGAAGGGTACCAGCAAGAGTTAAAGGGAAGGTTTACAAGATTGTTGTGAGACCAGCTATGTTATATGGTTTGGAGACAGTGGCACTGACGAAAAGACAGCAGGCAGAGCTGGAGGTGGCAGAGTTGAAGATGCTAAGATTTTCACCGGGAGTGACGAAAAAGGACAGGATTAGGAACGATTATATTAGAGGGACCGCTCAGGTTGGACGGTTTGGAGACAAAGCAAGAGAGGCAAGATT
The DNA here is from genome assembly GCF_029633865.1 of Lampris incognitus. Taxonomy (NCBI): domain Eukaryota; kingdom Metazoa; phylum Chordata; class Actinopteri; order Lampriformes; family Lampridae; genus Lampris; species Lampris incognitus. Next base: position 14,112,833 of record NC_079220.1, on the reverse strand, counting down.
GAGATGGCTTGGACATGTGTGGAGGAGAGATGCTGGGTATATTGGGAGAAGGATACTGAATATGGAGCTGCCAGGGAAGAGGAAAAGAGGAAGGCCAAAGAGAAGGTTTATGTATGTGGTGAGGGAAGACATGCAGGTGGCTGGTGTGACAGAGGAAGACGCAGAAGACAGGAAGAAATGGAAACGGATGATCCGCTGTGGCGACCCCTAACGGGAGCAGCCGAAAGTAGTAGTAGTAGTAGTATTTTGTAGCTTGTGGTTTTAACTTAAGTGTCACACACGAAGATGCGAAATTGTGTGTCCATCTCTTACTTGTGAAACCTCTCTGCTGAAATATTCTTGCACAAATTTAAATTACACATAAACAAAATATTTCTACAGCTACAACAACCTTTAACACGTGCAGATTATATCTTGGTGCACAAAACTTTTTCACACATGCAAAAAATATTTCTACAGCTGCAAAACTTTTTGCAAAGCCCAAAATCTTTGTGACCTTTTATTGATTCCAGCACCTCCCATTGTAAATTTTCATATATTAAGTGTCTTCTCACGCTTTCATAGTGATTTGTAAAGAGAATGCTTGGATGTTTGCATGTTTAGGCCGTCGGACCCGTCACAGGGAGCTCATCACCATTTCTGACGACTCAGATGAGGAGCCTGTGACGCTGGTACCCACCAGCCCTGTTTTGGTGCCAGACGATGCTGATGATGATGTCAGAATACTGGAGGTGAACCAAAAAAAAAAAAAAACTCTTTTTTTCCTTCAACATTTTTATACTACATCGCTATACTCAGGGCTCTATAGTGCGAGTATTTAACTTGCATTTGCCCCGAAAAAAGGATATGTGCGAACCAGTGACAGACTGGCCATCTGGAATTTTGGGCAAATGCCAAGATGGGCCGCAGGCAACCATTGGCCATTTGGGCCACTCAGAATTAATTGGTATAATAGGGGGAAAATAAAATGTATAGTCATCGACTAGGGCATCAAATCCCAGAATCCTCCCTCTCCTCGTTCTTCAAAGGACATATATGTGAAAGGTACTGCTATAAATAACGTAGCTCCTTAAAGGAATAGGGCAGTATGTAATGTGTTTGCGTAGCGAGTGTTGAGAGATGGAGGGCCGGTTTCACAGACAGGGCTTAAATCAAGCCAGGATCAGTCCTTAATCCATATTAGTTAAACTAGGACATTTAAGTAGCCTCCATGAACGTATCTTAAATTTGGTTTAGTTAGTCGAAGACTAGGGAGTCCTGGAGTAAGATAAGTAAGTCTAAATGAGAGCACCTGGGTTAAACCTCATCAGGTTAAGTATGAGCACATGCCGTTCGTCTCATGGTGCTCATAAAAACCCGGAGTGGAATCGAAAACACAATTTAATGGTATGAATCCTGAGACATAACAATGGCAGAGGCAAAAAGAATTCGTTCAAAAAAACTTTAGTGAGTATGAAAAAACGCTACTAAAACAAATTTTATCAAACCATCCGGTTATTGAAAGTAAAAACCATACTACTGCTACTGAGCAAAAGAAAAAGAATGCTTGGGCCGCAATTTGCAGTGAATTCAATGCAAATGAAAATGTAACCACAAGAACAGTACAACAACTTCAGGTGAGAAATCTACATTATTATCAGTATTCCACATTTATCAAATTCATATTTTTGACATTACTAATATTGAATGATATCTGCCTTTAGACTCTGTGGGAGAATATTAAACTGGCTTTAAAAAGAGAAAATGCAAAAACCAGAAGAGAGAGATTTAATACTGGTGGTGGACCACCAAAAAAGACAAGGCTGATGAATTGAGTGACTTGCTGTCTGGAATTATTGAACCCCAGCAACCTCTGGATGGTATACCAGATGCTGACCATTTGGATAGTTCAGATGAAGAACTGAGCACAAATGGTAAATATACCAAAGAAAGTAAATTGGTTACTTCCTTTAGTAAATGTATTACACTGACTGTGTCAATCTTTATTCTTCTTCCATTCTATGGACCATATGAGTTCATTTGTGCTTCTAACAGTGTTGTTTTTCCAGAGGAAAGGAATCTGAGCAGTGTGGAAGAGCCTGCAGTGTCCACTGAGTGTGGGCCCTCTACATCTACTATAACATCCTTAAGAGAAGATGCTGCTGCCACCTCTCAACAGAGAACAAAAAAGATGACCATGCATGAAAAGTTAGCCAGAGAATTTCATGAGCATAAACTGAAATATCTGAAGGAAGAACATGAAATGAAAATGAGAATTCTACAGGTTGAATTGGATATGAAGTTGGACGAGAGAGCTATCCAAAAAAGATACAGTAATGAGACAATTGTGGTTGCCAGCCATGATGAACAATATACGTAAAAATAAATAAATGTTTTGTCATTTGCATATTCATGAGTTTGAGTATTTTAATCACCACAAACTACATTTTAAACCAGCTTTGGTTTAGTCACTCATTTAATTTGCTGCACACCATGTACAAAAAAACATCCAAGCAAAAATAGGCCATAATGAATACATTCCATATTTAAATACATCTCATCTAGCTGAAGTGCTGCAATGTGAAAGCAGCTCTGTATGCAAGTCCTCTTTGGTCATTCCCTGCCTCAGCCATGGGCACATCTGTTTGATCCCGGTCTTCCATTGGAGGATCAGGACAGCAATGCTGCCTCAGGTAGTTGTGGAGCACAGCTGTAGCAATTATCACCTTGCAGCATCTTCTTGGCTCAAAACGAAGTGTATTGCGTAAACACTGGAATCGGTTTTTCCATACTGCAAACATACGCTCGACCAGCCCTCTAGTGCGGATATGAGCTCTGTTGTATCTTTGCTGCTCAGCTGTTGTGGGTTTTATGTATGGGGTGAATAAAAAGTTACTCTGACCATATCCACTGTCACCAAGGAGTTGTCCTCTCTGAAACTGAGCACACAATGAAGAGTTGAGAAAAATCCTTGAATCGTGAGTTGCACCTTTCCAACGAGCAACAATGTTAGAAAACTCTAAATTAGGAGTGCATACACCCTGAACATTGATGGAAAACCAGTTCTTGCGGTTCCTGTACTCCTCAGCATCAGGAGTTGATGGACACTTGATGGGAACATGACATCCATCTATACAGCCAATCACTCCTGGGAAGTGCCCATATTCATAGAATTGCACTTTATATTTGGCTTGGCCAGGAGCATCAGGAAACTTGATGTAAATATTCCTCAGTTCACAAATGGCCCTACAGACTTTGTGAACTATTCTACACACAGTTGCTTCACTGGCACCACATAAATCACCAGTTTCACGATGAAACATTCCAGAAGCCAGAAATCTCAAAGTGATCAGAACTTGGAGAGAACTGGGTAACGGCCTTCCTCTTTGAGACAGAGGAAAGTCTAAGATCAAGCAAAGATATGATCTCCAGTGCATTTTCTTTATACATACAAAAGCGGTCTTGAAAAGTTATTTCATCAAAGTAATTTAATGGATTACTTCTATCCACAAGTACTCGTCTGGCTGGCCTCTGTATTGCATGTTGGTCTTCATTTAGATATTCCAAGTAGTCCATGCTCCCTCACAAACTGCTAAGCAGAAATTAAACCTGCCTCTTTGAAGGATTAATTTAAGCTTCAATTTAGTCCTAGAGTAACTATGATCCTCCTTTTCGCAGTCAGTTTAGTTTAATCCAGAACAGGCTAAATCTAGGACTATTTTAAGATGTGTCTGTGCAAGTCACTTTGAGTTAAGACAACTCAAACAGACATTTTAGTCTGGGACGAGGCTTAAGCCTTGTCTGTGAAACCGGCCCCGAGCGTCAGAAAAGTGACGGTAAATGCAAGTGGAGGAGAGGAAAAAATTAGCAGTAAGTTGTCAGTTTGGCAGTAAATTTACAGTTTAGGCTACAGCAGGGTTTTGCTTACCATTATAAGGCTTGGGCACAGCTCCCAAGCCGTTTTGAGCACCAGCTAAGCTGAATGAATGTAAAATCAACATGGAGAGCATCAAAACTAACTAAATGACTTTTCCCAAATCTAATGGTTGTAGTTGGTCCCCAGTGAATATCTTTAGCAAGTTTTGTCTTTAAGCTTTTGGGGTGTTATTTATTTAGGATCTGCTCTAGCTTTTTGTACTAAGATATGGCAATAATGACCCAAAATTATGTGATATTGCATTTTTATTATTTTTTTTATTGAAAAACATCAGATTTTCTTGAAAGGACCCTGTACCCCCCCACCAAATGTGTGCCCCCAAGTCTTCCCCAAATCTAGTGAAAATGCTGAAATTTTAAGCTATTCTGCCATGCATGAATACTGGCCAGCGTCGCATGTTCGGTTTTTTCTTATTGTTTTCCCCCTGTAAAAGTGTTTTTTTTTGTTTTTTGGAGGGGAGGGGGGGGACTTTTTTCTTATCAGATGTGAGGGTCTAAGGACAGGATGTTGTATTGCTGTAAAGCCCACTGAGGCAAATTTGTAATTTGTGATAATGAGCTACACAAATAAAATTGACATACAAACAACAGCACTGCTGCCGAAAAAAATTCTAGGAGAAACTGACCTGTGTTGACGGCAAGGTCCAATTCCCCCACTTGGCCCTACCCCTCCGTTTTGCGCGTGGCTGCGTAGCGTAGCATGTCCCATTTGTTTTGGGGATCAAGGGGTAGCGGTCATCTAGCCTACCAAATGACCCTCGAATGCTTTACAAACTGAAGCAGAGCAACATGGAACATGGCTCCTGGTGCGGGGAAAGAAGCCCATTCAAATAATCATGCAAAGGTTTTAAAATCAGTAGGAATATATTAGTTTAATGTAGATGCAAAGGAAAATGTAATTTAATCGTTATAACAAGCATTTCAGGAAAATTGCTATTCACGATGTCAGTAGAACTTCATGTAAACAACGATTTGTGAGTGACAGTTCAGTAATTTCCATGTCCTGTATATGAAGCTTGAAAAATGATCCAGCCACAAATTTACTGCATTTCCCCACTCATCTGATATCAGTGCGGGGCAGATGAACACGTTATTTGAAGGGGTGTGATAAGACTGATATGACACTGTCACAACCATGACATGATACCTGTCCTGATCATGAAGCAGTCTTTATGAATGTTTATGATTGTTGTCATTAAGTGTCATTCGATCAATTATGTCATTTTTAATTTCAAAGTTTAGGTTGTCTGAAATGTCTGTTTGAGCTACAGTTGTGCAAAATATATCAAAAATCAAGTGGCTCGGTCCCATAATTCATAATTAATTCATAGAGATTCCTTCATGTTGTGTGACCCAGGGCAGAAATGTCTATGGGTAAGACTACACTGAAATAGCCCATGTGTAAATGTGCTTTCTGGCTATTGCCGATTGATAATCTGTCTTGTTCTGTCCTGCAAATATGGACAGATTTGTCACTATAATAGATGATAATGGTAGCAAGCAACAGGCTTTAATATAAAATGTATAGTACTATACATTTTATATTAAAGCCTGTTCCTTGCTACCATTATAGTAACAAATCTGTTACAACCATGTTATAACCATGTTGTAACATTCCAGGGACTCCTGAGCAAACCAAACAACTAATAAAATTCTGAGCAGCAGACTTAACAATGGAGGTGATGATGTAACAAGTGGCGTCCCATTTCCTAGGTAAAGATTTTAAACCCTACCCCTTGTAGCTCCGTTGTGAAGGGCCACTACCCAGTAGAGGGCACTCCAAAACTAGGGGTAGGGCCAGGTAGGGGGAATTGGAATTCGGCCTAAGACATGTGCTATGATAATACTGAATCTAGTGCAACAGTCCTAGTAATAGGCCTAGTATTACTTTGCTAAAGGTGAGGTTGAGATTGGTGCTGGGTTTGGAAACAGGGCTGCCGTGACAGTATATGTCGCAAATGGCAGGGCCCTTTTTTTTTTTTTTTACCTTAGTCTGTCACTGGTGCGAACCGAAAAAATAATTTACGTGCACAGTATGTAAGTAAAGATTACAATCTACCATAATCGCTCAGGGACAGACACATTTAAAAAATATTGCAAAGACATCGCTAAAAATAAAGCCCATAATTTTTTTTGTTTTGAGCAAAAAACACAAGGAGAAAGAGGAATCTGGCGAGGGGGATTCGCAGGGTTTAACTAACGAGGCTTTGCAAGGTTTAACTGAGGCGGCTAACGTTAACATGGCAGTTAACATGATCCCATTCCTGTTGTGGAGTGGCTGAGCATGCCAGACAGCCAACATGCAAAAGCAGCTGGACAACCAATAATATCCTTTGCATCTAGTAGGCATGAGCCAATGTGTGATTTTGGTGGTATGTGCTGTTGCACAGGTGTGTGTCCTTTAGTGTGCACGCACACACACAGTGTGTGTGTGTGTGTAATTAATTTCATTTACAATTTATATTGTAAATTATTTTATTAATGTCTGCGATGGACTGGCAACCTGTCCAGGGTATTTCCCCGTCTTCCGCCCTATGAGCACTTGGAAATGCTCCAGCACCTCGCAACCCTCATCAGGATAAGTGGTTTGGAAAATGAATACTGATTGAATGAATTTATTAATGTAGCTTGTCTTTGGACTGTGGGAGAAAACCACAGCACCTGGAGGAAACCCATGTTATGGCCTCGCGGCCCATTCAGGGTGTCTCCCCGCCTGCTGCCCAGTGACTGCTGGGATAGGCTCCAGTATCCCCGCTACCCTGAGAGCAGGATAGCCGGTTTGGATAATGGATGGATGGAGTTTATTCTTAGTTTTCCTGGGAGATAATTACACACAATAGGGGGTGTTTTGTTATTTCAGGTGGAGGCACCGTGTCATTTAGTCAGTATAAATTCATGTAAAATAACCCTTGTGGAACTTCTGCCACACTTAAGAATTTAGGCTCCTAGAGGCACAATACTAAATACACTATAAATAGTGCCTAAGAAATGTTTACATAATTGGAGACACTGTTGGGATCATAGGGCTATTACATAAATAAATTATTAATTTAAGAACAGTTAAATACCATAAGATGTTCAATATGGAGCAGGCTAGATTCCTATCATGGTGCAGAGGAGAGCATATAGATCCGGACCTTGCCCTCCTGCTCACAGGGGTAGATGAAAGTACTGATGACCTGCCCATAACTGTGGCATTGGTGACAGTAAAAGCATTTGGAAGGATTCAGATCAGAGGGCGACAGTTTAATGAAAGTGGAAAGGTTATCATCCTTGTGTGATGCAGTGAGAAGTTGGTCACGGACAAAATTCCCCCTGAGATAGGCACACTAGTGGATGGAGGTCCATGGAAGGTGGCTATAAGCAGCTGCACTCAGAGTGAGGGATGACTCAGTTAATGAGTCCAGTGAATTTCAAAAGAAACAGTTAGCCTTCTTGGAGACAGAAGGACGATCATGGGAGGATGTGAAGTGCTGATCTGATGTCCACACATCGCCACAGCAGTCGGTGGATCCTTACATGCTCTCGGCGTTGGGCCACCTTGTTAAGGATTGCCAGAAAATGAGGAAACACATTATCAGAAACTTGGAATCTTCTCTGGGCAGAAACCAGTGCCTGCAGAAGAAAGGACTTTGATACTTGGCTGGACCAAACTAGTCAGATAGAGGAGTGGAAATGTGCTGAACATACAAAGAAGCAACGTGTAGTGGAAAGTTTGAGGGGGCCAGCAGCTGACACAATTAGGTTCCTTCAAGGCTCTCAGCCCTCTGCTACATTAACAGAGTACTTGGTTGCCCTAGACAATGTCTTTGGTTTCACTGATAACTGAACTGATCTTCTCTTGCATTTCCATAGAACACTCCCAAGAATATGGGGAAAAGCTGTCTGACTTTGTGTACCGAAAGGACAAGCTAATGAACAGGATGTTGATTACCAGAGAGAACCTTGACAGCTTGCGCATAGAGCAGATTCTAAGGGGTGCCCTACCACATGACATCATTGCAATGAAGCTGACAGTAACTGAAAATACCCGAAGCCCACTCTCTCTCCCACAACTCATGAGAGAAATAAGAGAAGAGGAAAACAGACTAGAAACTCGAACAAAACTGAAGTGTAAAGCAGCTACAGCAAAGATTGCAGTTGAACCTAACCCAGTAAGACATGAACTAAATGACCTCAAACAAGAGCTGAAAGGGCTGGCCACCCAAGTCAGCCATCTGCTAAAAGTCACCACTGAAGTAAAATTGCCACACTCTTTAGAGGAAGGACCACGTCCTGGGGGAGGTGTGTCTCAGAATTCACAACCTTTTGCCACTGTCACTTCCTTACAAAGCAGTGCTGTAAAGAAGGAAGGGGTTTTCGGTTTTCGCTGTGGTGAAGATGGGCATTTGTCTCGAGATTGCCAAGGAGAAGATAAGAGGATTTACGTAAGGTCAATCGGCGCCTGATTCAGGAAGTCAAGATGTCGGGAAACATGCGGGGGGGGGGTCAGTAAGGGAGCGGTCTGAACCCCCAAACAAAGCACGTTCCTTATATGTACAAAATAGTGTCATTCAGCCCAAAGCCAAGTTACCCAAGAGTTTGGTGGGCCCATCTGTGACAGTGCCTGTGATAATTGAGGGCATCTATGCACAGGCACTCCTAGATACTGGCTCACAGGTTACAATTGTGTACCAAACCTTTTATCGGAAGCATTTGAAACATCTTCTCCTTCACTCCATTGACAATCTCGAGATATGGGGACTCAGTGATCAAAAGTATCCATACGACAGCTTCATTGAACTGTAGCCAGTCATTGGGGTGCTTTTGAAAATTGACACATTGGCTGTCATCTGTCCAGACCCACCCATAATGGAGCAGGTGGCAATCCTGGTGGGCACCAATACCAGTATAATTGTGAGATTGCTACAGGAGTGCAAGAAGGAAGGTGGAGATGACTTTTTACATATGCTGAATGTACACCCAGTTGTCAAGGAAGCATACAGGCAGTTTTTGAGCGATGAAAAGGCTGCCGCTGATGACTGCAGAGGCACAATGTGGTATATCTGCAAAAAAGTTGTAAACTTGTCTGCAGGTGGAAATTATCAACTTGTTGGTACAGTCAGATTCCCGGAAAGAGGAGAAGACAAAATAATTTTGCTTGACTATCCATGGAGATGGGACACAATGGATTTGTTGTCTGTCCCGAAATGCAACCAGCACTTGCCATCTCACATGGAAAGAAGATAACAGTCACTGTGAAAAACACTTCTGCCAAGACAGTTTCCCTGAGACCAGGAACAGTGGATACCCAGTACCATCCATGCAGTGTCTTTGTCCATGTCTGTGTTTAAGTTTTGTCTTTGTTTGATGGCTGGGAGAGCTTGGTCTGCTGCGTCCTGTGGGCCCAGGGACCACAGCCCTGCCTGGACCTGCAACCGAGGAGGTAACACCAAAGGTGGTCTGACAGGACGCGGAGACGGGGCAGGCTAAGCTAACTGCTAGCCCATGCACACCGGCAATTCCGATAACACCGGGGGCTGTCTGCGGAGGCCTCACCTGGCGTTGACTGTGGTGTTTTTGTTGTCATTGTGTGGAGTGCGAGGTAGTGTGTCTAGCTGGGAGAGCTGGTGTTGGGTCGGCTGGGGAAGCCTGGTCTACTGCGTCGGGTGGGCCCAAGGATCACGGCCCCTGCCTGGAGCTGCGCCCGAGGAGGAAGCACCAAGGGCAGTCTGACAGGACGCAGAAGTGGGGCAGGCTAAGCTAACTGCTAGCCCATGCAGACCAGCAGTTCCAACAGTCATTCTGGCTGGCATTTGTTCTCTTGGACAGATTTTTTTATTTTTATTTTAGTTTATTTATTTTTTTTGGGATATATGTGTTAGTTTGGATATGTGTGTTCTTGAAGTTCTTGTAGTTTTTGGATATGTGTTTTTGTCTTTGTGTTGCACTGCTGTGGGCTGGGGGAAATGAAATGACAAAGTCTTCCTGATTCTTGAAACGTTTGTTTGACGAGGGATGAAACATTTCTCTCAATAAACATTGTGTCCAGATGAACTGATTCAACTTTCTGTGACAGCTATGTGGAGATTAGTGGGAGACAAGAAGGAGGAAAAACACAGCAAACTGTCTGAAGAAGACTGAACATGCTACTACAGCTAAAAAAACATTAATATGAACTTTGACTTTGAACTCATAATTGTTACTTATTTTTACTTGTTACTGTTAATCCATCTATAATTGTTATATTCTCAAACTCCTGAATAAATGATCCTTCTTGCACTTACAGCCGAATACCACTGAATTTATTAATTCAAATGTGTTACACTTAAGTGTTGAAACCGTTGAATTAATATTTCTGCATACAGTTAGTGTACTGCACCCAACTATAATATTGATTGAGAATCGCATATGAGACCAAGATAACATGCTAAATAGCAATAATAGCACATTGCAATAGTAAAAAGCAATTTTTTTTTTTTTGACTGGGGGAAAAAAATCTGTTTGGCTAGTACATTTTTTCATCTACCAACCACCTTGGCAGGTAAGCCAAAAAGTTAATTTTAGAGCCTGGCTTTGTCTGCTTTTCATTTAGGAGCACATGTACTCCTTGGGGGAAACAGTTAGCATTGGAGCCCTGATACCATGTTACAAAATCACTTTTTTTGAGTTGCAGCACCTGAGATATAAGTTTAACTGTGATGTATTCCTGTGATCTCTTAACCAAAACCCCCATGCTGAGTGGGGATGTCAATAGAGGCTTGTTTGTCCTGTTTTCTTTCATGTGAGATTGACCTTATATCAGTATTTCATGAAAACTTAATTGTGAGGGAATGTCAAAGCCAGTAAAAATAACTAGATATTTATTTATTTCAATAATTGGCATATTGTGATGTATTTAAAAAATGCATAGCAGCTGCAGGTTTAGTAAATATTCTACTATTCAGTAATTTGTTGTTTTGTTCTACACTTATACTTATTGTATTCCCCTGCTTCTCCTGCAGCCACTCACTTCATCACGAAGACATGTGATTCGCCCTGCAGCTACTTGGAGTGTGGCCTCCAAAAACCTAATTGAAGTCACAAGTCAAAGCAACGTGGCCTCAGGAGCTCCGTTATCGGACCCTGACTCTTGCCCCTCCACCTCCAGGAATGCCATGGTCAGTGCCATCGGGACAAGACCGCCCATACGCATACAGGTTCCACTGCAGCCCAGCACTTCTGGACACACACAACCACAGCCTGGTACTTCAGCAAACACCACAGACTCCCAAGCAAGCATGTCTACCCACTCCCCAGCTACCTCCACAGACCCCAAGGCAAATGGTATTGTATCAAAAGAACCTGCACGAATAGAGGTTCACTCTCAACCTAGCACTTCTGGACACACTCAGCCACAATCTGGCTCTTCTATTCATACGCAGACAGATCCCCAATCAAGTACTTTCATTGGGCCCAATTCTAGTGCACAGGCTGATTTGCGTGCTTCCAAAACACAGACCAAGGCAAGCCCTAGTAGACACATGCAGGACAATACTCAGGCTAGTACTTCATCCGCACATCCCCAGTTGCAGGTCAGACCTCACACATATACCTTAACTGAACCTCTGCCCAGCACCTCCACACAGTCCCATATCCAGTTATTCCAGGTGACAGAGGTCAAGGTAGTTGTTCCAAAACAGCAGACCGAACAAGCCCCATCTCTCATAATCCAGGCCCTCCCCAAGTCCTTACAATCAAATCCTACCCAGGGAAACCTCATTGAGATTGTGGCTAGACCAGAGCTGGACTCTCAGCCATTAGCTCAACCTCAGACTCCAGTCAGGGCTCCTCAATACCCCCAGGTTAGACCAGTGATAGCCCCTGCTGTGCTAATAGCTGCTGCCCCAGAGAGATTAGGACCTCCCGAGACAGGTCACCAGATCACTCCAGGAAGCCAGACACCAGGGGAGGCCCACCCCAACCCTCAACCCCACGCTGGAGTTCCCAATCAGGTACCCCCAGCTCCTAATCTCAATGCAAGGGTACCCGAACCCAACCCTCCTGCTCCCCCTGCTCCCACAGCCTCAGGCAGCCATCACAGAGCACTTCTTATGAGAGAGGCGACTCTGGTTTTGGCTCCAGTCCCAGCGCCAAACCCAGAGGGGGCGAATCCAGCACCTGCCCTCATTGACATCCCTCCACCCCCGGCAGACATTCTCAGGATAGAAGATGTGAGGCCTGGTCCGTCTGTGCCACCAGAGGGTCACAGGGCTGAGAGGCAGGACAAGGAACCTCATGTGAGACCCTTGATTGCTGGGGTGGTGAGTAGCACACATCAGGCACACACAGTTGCTTACAGCTTTGTTCTCCATGAAAATGAATTATATGAGAGACATGGATAACTATGATGTAATCATACCCTCGCCTCTTTTTCAACCCCCTCTCTTTATTGTGCGTCCCAATCTCCGTATAACTTTTTCTCCTGCAGTTGGATCTATTTCCAGATGTCCAGGAAGACTATGTAGCAGAACTAATCCAACAGGCCAATGTGAAAGACTTGAATGTGTAAGGAGCATCGGCTTTTTTCTTTGTCACTTCACACAAGAATACAATTAGTGTCTCAGCTGCACAGGAAATTAAATCTGGGTTTGTAATGATAACAGAATTGAAGATGGCCCCTTGTTTAGTTGAAAAATAAGTCTTTTTTTTCCCCAAAATCTCTGATTCTTGATGCAGATACATACCTCTAACTGCAGTATTTGCATGCATATGTGTTGTTTTTCCAGTGTCTGTAATCTGCTGTTGGAAAACCCAGCATATCCAAGAAAGGAGACTGCTGCAACCACAACAGCTCCCACCAGCATCCTGCTGGAGTCTGGAGATACGCAATCAGAAGTAAGGATGGTGTGTGTGAGAGAGTAATTGAAAAATAAAGATCTGCATGTCTACTATAGCGTTTTGGGGTCTTACTGGAGCAACAACACCAAACCTGTAAATGTAGTCATTAGTAAGTACAATTTCTCTAAACCTTAGTCAGAAAATGGTTTAAATTTGCATGGATTGGTGAGGGTAATGGTTTCAAGAACAAAGTGAATATTTAATATTCTTACAAGCATTCAATGTGTGTATGTGTTGACAAATGATGACAGACTGCTGTCTTTTGTGAAATTATGTTTATCTTAAAAGAATAATCTTGCAGTTTTTTTTTTTTCAATTCTGTGAAGGAAAAGTCATTGTTTTTAAAATTAACACAAGAGGGAGTGATTGAGCTTTTATTAAATCCTTACTTGCAATGGGGACCTGGGCTTGAATACAAAGCTGAAAAACGAAGTCACGATAGAAAGCTGACTCATCTCCCTTCCAAGAAGGAGATCCGATTCCTGGTAAACATTGTAGACAGTATTTGAATGATTCAGCTGGGAGCTAAAAATACCCTCAGGTAAATTTGACAGAAATTAGGGCACACGCACACACACACACACGCGCGCGCACACACACACAAAATCTATATTTTTTTCTGTCTTTTCTCTTAGGATGTTACGGATAGAGTATAAGAGGGCCAGAGGAAGTTAACAGTGTTTAATTCACATGAATTCACTCACATTAATTCATTTATATCTGCATACATGCATGAAAATTATATTAGTATATAGGGACCCTGCTTATGCCCTTGGTTGTTTGTCCTTGTAGGTGACAGAGGACCTGTTTGACTATGCTAAGCTGGGGACGGTTGGACCAGAGGCCGTGATGCAGGCTGCTGACCTGCTGATGGCTGACTTCAGGATGCTCAGCTGTCAGGATATTAAATGGGCCCTTAACGCCCTCAAAGGACACTATGCAATAACACGCAAGGTATCGCTGGTTTCATATTCCACACGTGACAGCACCTGGTGGTGCAGGTTATTAGAAGGCAGTCAATTCCAAACAATGAGCTGGTTATTACCACTTGCACACATGCATTTCTTGAACTTCACAGGGTAAAGTGTAGAGCTGGGCAATATATCCATATAATACTGATATTGTCATATGTGTCAAGACAGCTGGGATTTTGCTTTTAGTAATATTGTGATATAACTTAAATGTCATCATTCCCTGGTCTTAAAGGCTGCATTACAGTGATGTGATACAATTTTCTGAATTAGTGTTAATTTCTCAAAATTTACTTGTGTGTCGATTTCTTATGAAAGCGCCAATAGTCATCCTCAAAATATTGTCACATTATTGATATCGAGGTATTTGGGTATCACCCAGCCATAGTAAGGTGTATCTATGATAAAGTGTGGCGATTTTATTGTGTGCATATGAGAGCATAATATTTCTTCTACTTTTCAATCTGTTCCCTTCAATCCTTTTCTTCTTTCTCTAACCCTCCACCTTTCTTTGACCTTCAACTTCTTTCATCTCTTTGTATTTCTCTTTTTACTCTTTACATTCCCTTGTGTCCATTCATCTATCTTCATCACTTTTTTTAAACCCCCAACCTCTGACTCCCTCTGTCTCTCTCCACTACAACCCCTTTCAACCCTTCAGGCCTTATGTGAAGCTCTGAAGAAGTGGCAGGAATCAGGGGACCCCTCAGGAAAGAGACGACGGAGTCGAGCCTCCTCCGAACGCTGCTACATAGATTTCGCGTTTGAGCACAGTGAATACAATTTCTTTCATGCTGTTGTTCTTAAAATGCTGTTTACATACACAGGCACAGCGTTCTTTTTCAGAATAGTCAGAATTGATTTGAATTTACAGACACAACATAAATTTGATGGTGGAAGGTGAAAAATTAAGTCAAGTTTATGTCCTCAGTAGGGCTGACCCGAATTCTTCGAATCCTTCGATCGTTACCATGGTAATTGACGGCAAAGTCAGTATTTTTTTTTTTTGCCCCGGGAGATGGTAAACAACGATTGGCAGTACAGCACGGGAAAAACACAACTAACTGCGCGATTGAGTCGACAGGACGGCAAAAAACATGACGATGCGTTGCTGTGATGAAGTCCAATTTTGCCTTTGTCTCTCAATAGCATTATAATTAATTACAATAACGGCCTCTAACAGATAGTATGGGATAAAGACATAATTAATTAATAACAGCAAACGTGAGCAATTTAGTTTTTACAGTCTAAGGCTGTAATTTACTTAATTTGATTATTGCACTGTCCCCCCCCCCCCCATACCTTCAAATACCTTTGAATACTTGATGCCGAATATTTAAAGCCCAAAAAAAAAAGGTATTCGGGACAGCCCTAGTCCTCAGTTATAGTTACAATCTTCAAGGCATTTACATACCCATAGTGAAATACATCAGAAATGATGTAGTGATGCCCAGCCTGTTTTGAAAAGCCTTAATGTTGACTTGCGCAGTCAGATTCCAGACGTGGGTTTGTCTATATGTCATTCACATGAGACATCTGAAGAAGCAAACAATGTATAGACATAATCTTACAAAGTACTATTGTGGTAAAATAAGCTTTGCATGGTGAACCGTCATATTGTTTCTTACATGACATTTTTTTCCCACCAGGAAGTTTATACTCATTTTTCAAATTATAGTCGCTACCATACCAAAGTTGGAATATATGTATTGCACAAGGATCCCAAGGAGAAGATTTGGTTCAATCTCCTTTTTAAGAACAAATTAACTCTGTCTCTTCTCTTCCCCAGACTCGGTTAAACTCGAAAAAAGGATGTATTTCCTTGAGAATGACCGTCGTTACTTCAGGACTTATGGGACGCTGGAAGCCTCTGTTCAGAAGGAGCTCTCATTCTATCAGCAGAAGGCCAAAGAGTGGGCAGAGGTATACGCGCACACACAAAAAAATGTCTCTGCCTTAGTCTTACCACACAGTCTTTTTCGCTGTATGTCACTGTTCATTGCTCCCTCTGTCACACAGACAAAATTACCCACACTGTGAAACACGTTTTTTCTTGTAAGACCTTAGAATGTGAAGAAAGTTTATAGCCAGCCCACCTCGCCACTCACTTGACTCCTCCCAACAATATGTAGCTGTATAATCCAACCACCATAAAGCAAACTGGTGACTGAATGCTTTGTAGCCACTGTTGACCACACTGAGAGAGGGGCTGGTACTTCATGACATACTGCCTGAGGAAACTAAACTAGGTCTTGTTATCACGCGATAGCTCCTAGCCATGCCATTACTGCTGAGGAGTTTGATTC
The DNA here is from genome assembly GCF_029633865.1 of Lampris incognitus. Taxonomy (NCBI): domain Eukaryota; kingdom Metazoa; phylum Chordata; class Actinopteri; order Lampriformes; family Lampridae; genus Lampris; species Lampris incognitus. Next base: position 14,096,782 of record NC_079220.1, on the reverse strand, counting down.
AGCAGAACTGTTTATGGAAAGTTCAGCTAAATAGTTTTCATGTAAATTTATCAACCTTTGCATCCACTCCCACCAATTCTTGTTTACATAAACGTGTTACAAGATATTCTGTAGCCATTCAAGAATGTAAATTTGGAATCAGGGTTTCACAACATCACACTGCCTAGTGTGAAATGAGGGCAGTGGACTCGATAGGGGGTCAGGCCTCAGGCTCTGTAGGATCACTATAAAACAGTAGTATATTCTGTTTTCTGGCTAATCATCAACTTATCATGATTAGATGGATGCCACTCTTGTTCATTCCAACAGCAATCACAGAGACAATACCTACTGGTCATCAAGACAGTCACATGTTCCTTTATGATGCTTTCTCCTGTGTGACTTCATGGTATGGTGGCTTCTCTGCAGGGAATAATGAGTGAACCGCTCTGTCACTTGGCAATTATCATTCCCTTTGTCTTTCTGTCTGTCGTCCATTCTTCTCCCTCTCCAGCACGAAGATTTCCTACTGGCACTTCAGGTCAATGAGGATGAATATAAAAAGGTACCAACTGCACATAATTGGAACTTTACTGCTGCTGAACAGGTCAAATTTTGACACCCCCGCGCTTTCATTTTTCATGGTACGGCACATGTGGGCGGTTTACTAAAAAAAAAAAGGCTTCGAAGTACATTTTAAAATCTGTTTAACAACACAAATAAGCTTTTACTCGAGTGTTCACATCAAAATATATAAACACATGCTTTTGGAACCAAGATGTGAGTTACACAAAGATTAAAATTAATCCCAAGTTGTCTTTGCCAAGTTGATATCAAAATATCTCTGTTATAATGCAGCCCTCTCAATTCCAGCATATTTAGTCTAAATATACTTTCAACCAGTGGCTTTGAGGCTTAATTTAACCACATAATTTTCTTTACACAATAAAGTACTGAAAGCAAGAGCTTGTAGCCTGCATACGGGGCACATTTGTAAGTATTGGTCATGATAACAGCGGGCTATTTGGGTAGCAGTGTGTGGCTCCATAGACACAAAAAAAACCCACTGAATATTGCATAATTTTCTCTCCAGGATGGCCAGTTGATAGAATGTCGCTGCTGCTACGGGGAATTTGCATTTGAGAAGATGACCCAATGTTCAGATGGCCATCTCTTCTGTAAAGAGTGCCTGGTCAGATATGCTCAGGAGGCAGTCTTTGGCTCTGGACAGGTACTCAGTCTCCTTAACTTTTAGCAGGTGATGTTGCTAGGCCATTATAAATGGCTATTCCTACCAAAATCAGAGTGTCTGAACATTCAATCACAGCTCATTCTGAAATCTCATGCAACAACCTTGTGCAATTTTATTAATTTTGCACAACCTTTTTGAAGCAGTATTTTCTTTTGGTGGTGAAAATGTTAACCTATGATCAGATCTCCTGGTAATTGTGCTGAGGTTTTTAACTTGGACTCTGTAGTGCCTTTGTCAGAATCGCGTTGGTGGTCTGAATGCATCTCAAAAATTGTGTGCGTGTGTGTGCGTTTGTGTGTGTGCGTGCGTGTGCGTGCGTGCATACATGTGTTTCAGTCGGAGCTGAGCTGCATGGAGGGGGGCTGTCCATGCTCTTACCCAGTGTGTGAGCTTGAGAAGGTCTTACCAGAGAACATACTTTGTAAATACTATGAGCGACAAGCAGAGGAGGCTGTTGCTGCCACCTGCGGTGATGAACTAGTCAGGTATGCGCCCCCCACCCCCCCTCATAAACCTTACATGACCTTTTCCCCTGTCCTCATTGTGTCTTAACTGTGGTTTACATGGTCTGATAGAACTGACATTGAAGTATAATCAGAATTGAATTTTTCTCTTTTCTGACCAAAATACCGAATGCCACACATGCCATGTCCCCGAGCATCGGTGTCACTAGGTCACTTTGCCGGGGCTTAAGCCCGGAACATTTTGAGTGTAGCCCCGAATATAATTTTAAATTTAAGCTTATGTGGGGGCATCCGGGTAGCGCAGCGGTCTATTCCGTTGCCTTACCAACACAGGGATCGGCAGTTCGAATCCCTGCGTTACCTCTGCCTTGGTTGGGCGTCCCTGCCGACACAATTGGCTGTGTCTGCGGATGGGAAGCCGGATGTGGGTATGTGTCCTGGTCGCTGCACTAACGCCTCCTCTGGTCAGTCGGGGCGCCTGTTCGGGGGGGGGGGGGGGGGGGGACTGGGGGGAATAGCGTGATCCTCCCACGTACTACGTCTCCCTGGTGAAACTCCTCACTGTCAGGTGAAAAGAAGCGGCTGGCTCCACTTGTGTCGGAGGAGGCATGTGGTAGTCTGCAGCCCTCCCCAGATCGGCAGAAGGGGTGCAGCAGCGACCGGGACGACTCGGAGAGCAAGGTGATAGGCCAGGTACAATTGGGGAGAAAAGCCCCCCCCCCCCCCCAAAAAAAAAAATTAAGTCTATGTGAAGCCCGACAAAAAACTTAACATGTGTGAATGTCCAATAGTCTTCGTAACATAACAGACTGTCAAAATAAATGCAGGTCTCTAAACTAACTGTGTGTGTGTGTGTGTGTGTGTGTGTGTGTGTGTGTGTGTGTGTGTGTGTGTGTGTGTGTGTGTGTGTGAGACAAAATTTAATATTCCAATAAACTAATGTTAACAAAAATACATTTAATTTTATTTCTCTAGTCTGGCACTGAAGCATGTCAACAAAGGTTTAATGGTAGCTGTTGTGAAATATTCTGCTTCTACTCAATACTAATACTAATTACTAACAACTACTAATATTTTAACACCACAATTTATAATTAATCTGGAGAGTAAACAACAGTTTTTGAAGTACACATTTCAATTTTTCAATGATTAAGACATGTACTTTGTACGTAAATAAGGTGCAAGAGTGCATTAAAATAGTGCTTGTTTATAAAAAAAATTAAAAAAATTCTGGCGGAGGAATCCCCCCCCCCCCCGGACCCCACTGCAGAAGTCCGGGCTAAGCCCCGAATGTCCTCAAATCCTGGAAATGCCCCTGTCCCCGAGTGATATTTCTATTCTTTAAAATTAACATTGAATACTGTTTCTTGCTCATCCATGAGGTTTCTTGACATTTTTGATAGGTACGTTAAAAGCCGAGGTGCCTGGCACCTGTTTGCTTTTCGTGTTTTACTTTACAGAGCTTGGAAACACTACACCACCCTGTTAATGTGGCCACCTTTCTCTCTGACTACCTCTGGGAGAAGGTAGTTTATGTGATAGGACCTTTAGGGTGGCTCGGCTACATTTAAACCTTTTTTTTTTCTTCTTTTTTTTTTCATGCATGTTTGCTCAAACTAAATACAAGCTGATCACCCACACATTAATGTCAGGTATGAAGGAGAGTTTATACTTTGGACCTGAAAATGAATATATTGCAGACATCTAGTCATGGTTCTGGTTCTGTTGAGAGGTAGTCCTTGTGTCTCTGTCCTGTTTCATGTATTTCTTCAACCCACTGGTCCTTCTCTCTCATTTCCCCTGCTTTCCTGTCTGACCCTCTTTCCAGATGTCCATTCTGCAACTTCCCAGCCTTGTTGGACAAGGGTATGTCCCTCTTTAGCTGTCCCAACCCACGATGCCGCAAGGTCAGTCCTAGATGCAAACACGTCTTTTTGTACATACAGAGATAATATTGTAGAAACATTCTCCAGTCATTCACATCCCCCTTTGTGTAGGGATATTAATGTGCTCTGGCTTTCTTACTGAAAAGTTGGTTAGTTCCAATATAGAGACAATCTGATCACCAGACTTTTATATTGTATGCTTATTGAGCTGGATATCACCCCTTGGAACACTACAGCAGTCAACACCATTATGAAATAAAGCTCCAGTGGGATATGCCATGTAACTTGCCGAAAGCTGCACAGACCATGTAAGATGTTGAACTTGTAAAAAGAAAAGAGGGAAACCTAGGAATCCATGATGTAGACTTGTGCTTAAATCATCTTGGAGCGAGAGGCAAAGAGACAAAGATCAGTCAGGTGTGAGTGGTAGAGATAAAGACGGATGGGGAACAAACATTTTTATCAAGGTGATGGAACAACTCTTATCTGGGGAGGTTTCCAGCTCTGTCTGTTTTTATCTCTCCCACTCCCTCCTCCCTGCTTGAAGAATGCAGAAGGAGGTAGTTCTTTCCCCAGACTCAGCCATCAGCCAAGGCTGTCACAGATTCCAGGGTAAAATCTCTTGTTATTTTACAAGACACACATACCTACAGCTGCTCAGCCTCACACCATCCTCTTGCATATGCATACTCTTACCATTCTCACAAAATCTCTGTCTTTCTCTCTCTCTCTCTCTCTCTCTCTCTCTCTCTCTCTCTCTCTCTCTCTCTCTCTCATTCCATCTTCTGTTCTTTGTCTGATTGTGCTTCTTTCTCTTCCCCTCACTGTTTGCCTCTATCTCCCTGCGTCAGTCTCCTTCTTGATCCCTATACACATAGTATATGTCTCTTGTTTGCCCTCTCACTCGTTCATTTATCTTACGTGTGCATACACACACATTCATACACATCTCTCTCTCTCTCTCTCTCTCTCTCTCTCATGAGAGTCCCATAATTGCGAATGAAAGAGATTGGGGAATTGTGTTCCCACCAATACCCAACCAGAACATTGTGCATGTGTGCATGCATGTTTGTCAGGCACCATGGCAGCAGAGTGCTAGCCCTCTAGCACCTTGTGTGTAATTAAATGGTTTGAGGCTGTTAGAGGAGTGGATAATTGACTTGGCTTTCAACAGTGAGGCCTTTGTCAGTGCACCTTTTTTCCCACTTGTCCATGCCTTTGGGTATCAATGGTGGGTTCCTGCTCACTTGTGATAATGCACCCACATACATATGCACAAACTTGACGTCAGCACTCATGGGTTTTTCATTTTGCAGTGGATATAGGATTGTGAGATTTCTTAAACACGGACTTGCCTAGCACATTTACCAATACAAACAGGTGGTACAAGTCATATGTGCTATTAGAATTAGGATCCAAATCTGCTTTCCTTTTGCCTGGGTTCGGCTTTATTCTTTCTCATCCAAGATTCTCTCTTCTTTTTTTCTTTTTTCTTTTTTCTTTTTTTTTTCCCCCCTTGTCTTTGCACTGGGTGCACTAACATACTCTTAACACTGAGTCTGGACTATGTAGTGCCCAAACTTAGCCTCATAACTGCGGATGAATTGAAGCAACCATCCACCTATATTGTGGATTTTCATACTTTGGACTAGCCTGGGAACCAGACAAATTCGCAAATGCTAATTAGTCTAGCTCCTTTCAGTACAATTTCGATTTCCAAGGGGCGTTATCCATGGGCGCAGACCGAAATGCCTCTGGATGCAATTGGAAAGACCTAAAACCAATCAGAGCAATGAAACGCATAATGTAGCGCTTACCAAATCCTATCGGAAGTACGGAAACAAATCTTTCTTATCGACAAAAGCTTTAAGTGTTTGTTATTTTTTTAGAGAAAATATACCATCTAGTTCATTTAATACTATTACAATAGCGGATTCAACAGAGCGTTCCGCATCAGTGACAGCCAACGTCACTCTTCTGTAAGTCAGTGTTATTTTCATTCCCACCCGCATTCTGAGAGAACCCACCCCTACTCTGACTCTGATTGGCTAACCTTATCCCTAACCCTAATCTTAACCATCGTGGGCAATGAGTACTATCCAATCAGAGGCAGAGCCCTGGAATGTTGGTGGGAAAAAAACAAGGCTGTATGTCATCATATCAAACCCACCCCATATTAGATAAACGGTTCTGATTGGCCTGACCTGGGCCAGGTCGGCTGGAAATCTGTCTGAACAGGAGGGTGTCCAGACGTATATGTTTATATTACGTATCTATATATATTTTGACTTCAAGATACTGCTTCTCACCTTTAAGGCCCTTAATAACCTAGCTCCTTCATATCTTTCTGAACTCCTTCATATCCACACGCCCTCCTGCACTCTCAGATCCTCTTCTGTTCTCTAACTCACTACAATATTGGCCCACTTGACTACCTTGGGGTCTAGAGCCTTCAGTCATTCTGCCCCCTGCCTATGAAACTCTCCCACAAGACATTTGCAACACTGACTCTCTTTCAACCTTCAAATCCCATCTCAAAACGTACCTTTTCAAACTGGCATATTCAGTCTGATCCACGCTTCATTGAGTTTTATGCAGATGATGATTTCATACTTATCTGCTGTGTTAACTTTTTATTGTCTACCCTGCTTTGTTTTGATTTTATGCTGTCTGATACAGCGCTGCTTGTTTTTTTTTGTTTTGTTTTTTTTTGTGCGTGTGTGTGTGTGTTCTGTAAGATGTTCTGTAAGATGTCCTTGAGTGCTCGGAAAGGCGCCCACAAATAAAGTTTATTATTATTATATGCTAGAGCATAAAATATGAGCTCACAGATTTGTCTGGTTCCCAGGCTAACTTTAGGCGCTAACTATCGTCCCTCAGCCTCTGGTTTCTCTTTGTATAACCTTCAGAATCCGCTGTTATGGCCTCACAAAAACTCTTAACACAAATCCCTAACTCCATGGGGAAACTGATAAGGGAAGTGGCTACAATTCCATAACAGCCAACTTTCCATGTTCAGCCCTGACCCAAGATAAACTTGTTCAGTCTAAGCTCATTAATTTACCTCATCCCCTATATCCTCCCATGAAACAATTATTTCTGCAAAATAAAGCATCCACTGCATATTAGACCTCAGTACCAGGTGACAACCTTAGCATATGTATTCTTGCTATGGTCTTGTTGCTAATAGGACTGGGAGGTGTTGATCAAATCACATTGCACTATCCCCAACCTCTGCCCACTCAGTACAAATTTCTACCTGATTGTCCTTAATGTCCACACAAAGTTTGTAGTAAAGAGTTTTCTTTGTTTGTAGCTAAAGAACCAACTCCTGGGCATTTGGTCTCATAGATTGTCAATTAGATTTAATTCTTTAGTGTTTTTAATAGTTTGCACTCACATTTTTTATACCAAACTGTATGCATCATCCATTTTATGATGTCACCCCTACTTACTTGCTACACAATGACCATTTTAAGCTCAAGCTGGAAAAAACAGGATCATAAAAGTAATCAAGCAAACTTCTGAGACAAACACAATAGCTTTGTGAGGGTGAAGTTGGCACTCCCTCCTGTAATTCTCTCCATATTCCTGTAGGTGGAGTCCAAGGTACATATCTGCTGTGCCACAGTAAAACCTCACAGCTGCACCCAATTACTTAAGCCCACAAAAAGTTAGTCATGCTCCAGATGTATCTTTGGTCAGTTCCTGTTCAGAATCTATTGTATCATTCTCAGTTGTAGAGCCACTTCCTTTTCTTTAACCATCTGAGAGCGAGAACTGCAGCTATAAGGCAAATAATGGTTGTTTAACAGGCTTAATCATACAGCCTTTGTCATTATAATAATTGTCCAAGTTGCAAGCAAACCTTTCTTAAATGGACAGTGAATTTCTGACAAGCTCACATTGACTAACAGCTGAAAAGGTTTGTGCAGTTCACTTCCTCTTTACTATCCTAAAAAATCAGGATGTGTTTTCCAATCTTGTGACACTGTAAGTGTGTTACATTTTTTCGAGTTGACTGCAAGTCTGTATTTCCCCTCTTGACAGCGGAAACTCCCTGACAACCTTACCACAAGACTGAGTGGCTTGAATGGGATGAATGTAGCTCAATTTTTTTTTCTGTTTTGCTCCTCTGCTGACAACAGTACAAGAGCACATCTGTGCGTGAACATAGACACACTGTCTATGAAGTTGTACAGTAAGCCCTGCAGCCTGTTCAGTCCAAGAGTGGGGAGGGGCTTCATTATGTAACTGACATACTTCTCTAAGCCAACCCTCTACCACTCATATTGTTCCTTCATTGGCTTGACACACTTTCCACTCCCCTTGCACTGGTTCCTTATTGGTTGGACACACTTTCCCTCCATTTCAAATGTGGTTGAGATCATGTTTGACCCAGATATTGTCTCCCCTCTCTCTCTTCCACTGACCTACACACTCACACACATCCACACACATGCATGTTAATATATTCCACATGTGGGTATTTGGGCAATTGGACAGGCTTGTTCCTGGCCTATGTACAACTGGTCCATAGCAGCATAGACTGTCGATTAGAATGTAGGCCATTGGAAAACCATGTCTGGATAGACAGTTCACTCTACCTCTGATGATACACGACAAATATGTTTGTGTGTGTGCCTGCACAAAAAGTGATGTGTGGGCATGCACGTTTATACCTCATAGTGTAGCAGCAAATGCAATAAAATCAAAATTTACTGCATTCTTAATCCATTCAGCATTGACCCTGTTTATGGCACAGAAAATGTGGAGACTGGCCACACGACTGTGGTTGCATGCCAGTTACACACATCTCTGCCTCTTCCTCCCTTTTATCTTTTTCCTTCCTGTCTTTCTCTCCCTCCGTCTCCCCCAGGCCCCTGCATTCTGACATTCTGCAAGTAGATTTGATTGCGGCGAGAGCCACCTCCCCAGCAAAAGCACACTCGCACGCACACACCAACATGCACGCACACAGTCACTCTGCAGTGCCCCAATCAAAAGCTCTGCAAACAGCTTCCTCTGCCTTATAAGGGCTGCTGCAGCCTGCATGGTGAGAGCAGAGACAGAGAGACTGAAAAAGAGAGAGGGAGAGCCAAAGGGGGAAAGAAAGGGGAAGTATGAGTGAAGGTGAGGGAATAGGGAGCGGGTTGCAGGAGACAAAGGGGGGCCATGACATAGGAAAGAATGAATGAAGGTGGAGAAGTACAAGGGGAAGACAAGTATTGAGAAAAGAGTTGATGGAGATTGTGTTTGGCTGGCTGTGTACAGCCAGTAGTCCAGTAGATGTTATTGATTTGTATTAATGTTGATTGCTTTGTCCCTGATACTTGGCAATGTGTTCTTACTGTAGCAGGTTGCAAATTTAATATGTCTGGGTTTAAATCTTTGAGTAGGTTAATCTTTCTAATACTGAGGGCGGCATTCAAATTTCTGTCATTTGTGCATCCTAAACCCACATGAGTGTCCCTGTTGAATTCAAATGAGGCCTCGTCAGCTAGCAGTATTTTTTGGCTGTGCTATAAGCAGTATTTTTGGCTGTGCTATAAGCAGTTGACTGCAGATTCATGCTTGCTATCCACCAGCTTGTCCGACAAGTTGTTACTCCTGACATAGGCAACTGATTATGCAGGTTTTCCTTCCAACCAAGCACTACAGTGCACCTTAAACCAAAGAGGACCGACCAATCAGAGATATTACTTGGTGTAGTGATTGGTTGGAAAGGAAACCTGCATACTCTTGGCACTCCATGGCACACAATTGTCCATGTCTGCAATACATGCACGCACACACAAACTCTGAACTGTCTTCCTGTTCTCTAGGTTACTGATAGAGGGCAATCTCGCACCACATTGTCTGTTCCTCCTCTCTCCTTTTCCTTTTCTTCTCTCCTCCCCCTCTCATTCTCTTCCTTCAGAGCCTTTGTGTGCTCCACACTCTCTGTGAGGGTTATGTTCAATTCTTCTCCCCTTGGCTCAGCCCTTGTGATGTGCACATAATCACCTTCTCATTGCAGGTGGAAGCATAAAATTGGCACAAGCGCAGATTAGATTCAGAGGGAAGGGTTCTTCACCATGCTCTAGGCACAGAATAGAGGGCAGGCCCCCATGTTTCATGGTGTGAGGGGCAGCAAGAAATTATATCGTTTTCTTGTTTCACTCCTGTTTTGGAAAGAAACTTGGGACCTTTTTCAGATGCCTCAACCCAGTTCTCTACCCTTTGGCTGACCTTGCACACAGCCTGGAAGAAGGCCCGAGTCATGGGCAGACCACACCTATACTACATCATGCTGGGCAGACCCAGCAAGTTGTTTAGCAATAGCTCCAAGCCGGTTGGGCATTCACAGACTGAAAGGAAAACGTGTGTGCACACACACTGCCTATATTTTTCTCTCTTTTCTTTTAGGGTGTTACAGATGTATGAGAGGGCCACAAGTTAAGTTTTTTTTTTTTTCAAATCTGGGTCAGAGGTCAGAGTAGAGGTTGCCATGGAGTCATGGATCATAGTTGTAACTAGGAATGTCACAATACTTTACAAGACAGTAAATTCCCAATACAAATATGACGATTCAAATTGGTGAGATGAAAACTGAATTGCGATACTCTTTTTAAACAGCTGAGGGCGCTATCTACATTTGAGGTCCCTTGTTCGACTTCATGCCAGTAGCTGGATCAAGGCGCAAAGACATAGCAGTCACAGGTGGGACATTGTGAATGTCCAGAGGTCTCAGCTTCTACCTGAAAATGTAGATATGCAAATATTCCTATAAAAAAAAAGGTGAATTCCAAGCTAGGAAGACAGGCCAAGCCTTATTGTGTTTATCTAAAGAGACTTTCTTTACTTGTGTTATTCATTTATTTATTTGATTTGCGATTTATTTTAAAATTCAATTTAGGTTTTTTTTTTTTTAAGACAAAATATATTTTCAGTTTGACTTTTACAAAGAAAAGGAAATATGCATTGTTTTGCATAGTTTATACCCTACCTCAGAAATAACAAAAAGGATTATTTGATTTGATAAAGATAAGAGAAAATGTATATTTTTCTATTTTTGTTTGAGAAGTAAGGGTTTCTTTTTTTCGTCACAATTTGTCTTCAATCTCATTTTGTTAAAAAAAAAAGTGAAAAAATTATATCGTGAGCCCAGTATCATGAATCTTATCGAATCATGGGTTGAGCGTATTGATACATCCCTAGTTGTAATGTATCAGATCAAGTTATGTATGGCAGGCTCATCAATATTGTACAAGCACTTCAAATATTTATGGCGATACCACTTAAGTTAGGGGTTGGCCGTGGAAGTAATCCATGGTTAAATCAAACTCGGGTGTCTGCGTGTGTGAAAGTGTGTGTCCATACGTGATTACAAGAGTCTGCACTGTAGTTTCAAACTGCATTTCCCTCTTTGCATGTGTCTACAGTTACATTGACAGTTTCAGGCAGTGTGTGTGTGTGTGTGTGTGTGAGTGTGAGTGAAGCCCTGCCAGCCATAGCAGTGTGACTGTCTGCCCCAGATGTCCTTCAGCTGAGGGGCAAAGCGTTGTGGGCCGGCATGCCTGAGACAGTGGGAGGCTGGAGTTGCAGTTACTAGGCAACCAAGCAGTCTGTGACGAACAAATCGCACTCTCGCTGCAGTTGGAGATGCTCACACACACATATACATGCATGCACTCAAAGCCACACCTTGTGTCTTTGTCAACCCCTCTGCAGTGGTAGCATCAGTAGCATATTGAGCAGACACTTATCGGCAACTCTCTGCCTGATGGTTTTAAAGTCCAGTTCAGAATTAGGTGAAAAGGGGTGAGGTTGGAAGGGAGTCTTTGTAATGCTGAGACTATGTTGTGGATGGATGCGGTCGGAGTCACATCTGTGTTAAATGACCCATGGAAAACGGAAATGAACTGAATTATTTCATTGCTCTGGTGAAAGAATGCCCAAGAACAACACTTCCAATGAAGTCTGCTCCAACTGACTTATGTCACTCTTCTCTCTTCCTCTCTCTCCCTCAATGTTCATTGTCTCTTCCCCTGGTTTGTTCTACTTCTTGTTCCTGCTTCTTTCCCTCTTCTCACCTTTGCCTTTCTTTTCCTGTTTGTCGCTCCCTTTCTCTTTGTCTTTGTTTCTCTCTCTCTGTCTGTCTGTCTGTCTCTCTCTATCTCTGTCTGTTCTCCCTCTTCTGTAGGAGAGCTGTAGGAAGTGCCACGTCCAGTGGAAGGAGCATGTGGGGAAGACATGTGAACAAGTCTTGGAGAGGGATGAGATCCGCATGAGGGTGCTCTTGTAAGTGAATGACCAAAACCGATAAAGGTCCCACTCCACTCACCTCTCTTTCACAGAGCGACCTCTCGTGACCCTGAGCCTGGGGCCCTTTTACATGTTCCTTTACATTTACGCATTAAGCAGACACTTTAATCCTAGGGACCTACAAGAAAGGCGGCAGTTAGCTTTGAATGTGACCAACTGGCATCACAGAGCGCTATGTAGTAGTGATATCATAGCCAAGAGTACATGTCAAGTGTACTCTTGGCTATGCATTTAGTGTAGGTGTACCTTGGAGCATCAAGAGGCAGGGAATAGGGGAATCAAAGTACTAAGACAAAGACATTGCCCAGGAAATGGGTAAGTGTCAGCCTTACTGTTAAGCTCAGGGTACGATACTTAATTTTTATCTGGTGAGAACAGTGGCCAATGGACTCCAAAATTATACAGTCATCTCTTTTTATTTATATATTTGTTTATATTTGAAAAGAGTAGGCCCTTCAAATACTTGTTAAGGACTTGCTGAAGTACCAGGTTTGTCAAATTTCATCAACCATGTCCCAAATGAGTCCAGTTATAGAAATATCTCAAACCTAGTTGCAAGGCGTCCATGTCCTCAGATGATCCTGACTGGTATTTTGACAGACACACCAGTGTGATGCCATTACAAGAGAACACGGTGTTAATGGTTCTTGTACCATTTGGGATTTTTCAACCTCATACTGTTAGCAAGGCCATTAGCCCCATGTTATCTGGATTCAAGACGTCTCCTCTGCCGCCGGCCTCGCCTGTCCTGTTCCCCTCTCAAGAGAGGATGCTGGCTCAGTTTCACAGTCCAGGAAGCGGAATAGCCAGCTGCTTCCTGTGTCCCAGCAGACCCGCAGGCAGTACTTCCTGTTTTGAACTGTCCACAGATCCTCTTAACCCCCCCCCCCCATCCTCCGTGAGCTGAAAGATACATGGAGCTGCATGGTAGACAGATCAGTTTAGCCAGCCTGACCAGTTCACTGCAGAGTTTTCATTATAATGAGACAAAGGAATATGAGTGTAACACCAGACTGTATGTACACTCACTGGCCACTTTATTAGGTACACCTTGCTAGTACCGGGTTGGACCCCCTTTTGCCTTCAGAACTGCCTTAATCCTTCGTGGCATAGATTCAACAAGGTACTGGAAACATTCCTCAGAGAGTTTGGTCCATATTGACATGATAGCATCACGCAGTTGCTGCAGATTTGTCGGCTGCACATCCATGATGCGAATCTCCCGGTCCACCACATCCCAAAGGTGCTCTATTGGATTGAGATCTGGTGACTGTGGAGGCCATTTGAGTACAGTGAACTCATTGTCATGTTCAAGAAACCAGTCTGAGATGATTCGAGCTTTATGACATGGCGCGTTATCCTGCTGGAAGTAGCCGTCAGAAGATGGGAACACTGTGGTCATAAAGGGATGGACATGGTCAGCAACAATACTCAGGTAGGCTGTGGCGTTGACACGATGCTCAATTGGTACTAAGGGGCCCAAAGTGTGCCAAGAAAATATCCCCCACACCATTACACCACCACCACCAGCCTGAACCGTTGATACAAGGCAGGATGGATCCATGCTTTCATGATGTTGATGCCAAATTCTGACCCTACCATCCGAATGTCGCTGCAGAAATCGAGACTCATCAGACCAGGCAACGTTTTTCCAATCTTCTATTGTCCAATTTTGGTGAGCCTGTGCGAATTTTAGCCTCAGTTTCCTGTTCTTAGCTGACAGGAGTGGCACCCGGTGTGGTCTTCTGCTGCTGTAGCCCATCTGCCTCAACGTTCGACGTGTTGTGCGTTCAGAGATGCTCTTCGGCATACCTCGGTTGTAATGGGTGGTTATTTGAGTTACTGTTGCCTTTCTATCAGCTTGAACCAGTCTGGCCATTGTCCTCTGACCTCTGGCATCAACGAGGCATTTTCGCCCACAGAACTGCCGCTCACTGGATATTTTCTCTTTTTCGGACCATTCTCTGTAAACCCTAGAGATGGTTGTGCGTGAAAATCCCAGTAGATCAGCAGTTTCTGAAATACTCAGACCAGCCCGTCTGGCACCAACAACCATGCCACGTTCAAAGTCACTTAAATCACCTTTCTTCCCCATTCTGATGCTCGGTTTGAACTGCAGCAGATCGTCTTGACCATGTCTACATGCCTAAATGCATTGAGTTGCTGCCATGTGATTGGCTGATTAGAAATTTGCGTTGACGAGCAGTTGGACAGGTGTGCCTAATAAAGTGGCCGGTGAGTGTATGTTTAATAGTGGCGGCCACCACGGTAAGAATATGAGCCTCCACGCTAGAAATATAACTGCCCATAGCAAAATTATTTTCAAAATTATTCTTGATTTTGACCAGTGGTTCTCGGTGCATCCCGGTCGGTGCCATACAAGCAGGAGTTGGGAGGGGAAAATTTGGAGCGGAACTAAAGTTGAATAAATTTATTTCTCCAGCGAACAATAAACAAACACAATCGGCATAAGCAGAGACTAGAGTGGCGGGGTTCATTTTACACACTAGCGCATGAACAGTTGGCAGAAAAAAGAGGCTGAATTGCCATCCAACTAACTGTTTGAAATTAGCTAAAAAATAATATCTCTGAAAGAAAAACAGTCACGATAAGTCTGACAAACTACCGTGGTTGACAGTTTGTTTAGAACGAACAGTTCACCGATTCACAGTGATGGATTTTGTGATTGAGAAAAAAAACTGTTGCATGAATGTTAAAGGAATAGTGGTTCCTCTTTTTTCAGATGAATTTATTGAAGTATTTCCCAAGGAAGAGGAGGAAAGTTAGTCAGGTAAGGTAAAGACTAGCTGTTAGGTTACTTGTAGGCTACAGTAAGGAAGTTATCTAAAGCTGCCAGCATGTGTAGGCTATACAGCCTTGATGACTGATTTGTTTAGTTCAAACCAACAAATGTCCACCTTGTGTAACAACAGCTGCAGCTTGTTAATAGCCTGATGATAATGCTGATAAAGATTTTAGTGGGCGTCCGGGTAGCGTAGCGGTCTGTTCCGTTGCCTCTGGCTTGTCAGGCGTCCCTACAGATGCAATTGGCCGTGTCTGCAGGTGGGAAGCCGGATGTGTCCTAGTTGCTGCACTAGCGCCTCCTCTGGTCGGTCGGGGCACCTGTTCGGGGGGGGGGGGGTGGCGTGATCCTCCCATGCACTACGTCCCCCTGGGGAAACCCCTCACTTTCAGGTGAAAAGAAGCAACTGGCAACTCCACATGTGTCGGAGGAGGCATGTGGTAGTCTGCAGCCCTCCCCAGATCGGCAGAGAGGGTGGAGCAGCAACCGGGATGGCTCAGAAGAGTGGGGTAATTGGCCGGATACAATTGGAGAGAAAAAGGGGGGGGGGTCCACAAAAAAAATAAAAATTTTAGTGAGGAAGTGGTGAGAGAGAGAGGGAGAGAGAGAAATACACGCCACATGGTGAGTCTCCTGAGTAACATCTACAGACTGTTATTGGTGTGATACCATACCAAGAAATTGTTGACTATACAATTTCTTTTCTCCTACTTTGATATTGGCAAATTTCTCATGATGTTCTTAATCACCATGTTTTAGTTTTTCCCTCAGTGAAATTAGTTTTATATTAAATGTTATGAGTCTGGGCGGCACGGTGATGCAATGGTTAGCATGGTCGCCTCACAGCAAGAAGGTCCTGGGTTCGAGTCCTGGGGTAGTCCAACCTTGGGGGTCATCCCAGTTCGTCCTCTGTGTGGCGTTTGCATGTTCTCCCCGTGTCTGCGTGGGTTTCCTTGGGGGACTCCGGTTTCCTCTCACAGTCCAAAGACATGCAGGTCAAGTGAATCAGCTATACTAAATTGTCCCTAGGTGTGAGTGTGTGTGTGTGTGTGATGGCCTAGCGCAGGTGTCCCCAATTACTTTTCATAGCGGGCCACTTTTAGGGCCACTTTTAAAACCACGGGCCACTCAACCTCCAGCAGCATGTTGTTCGTTAGTTTGTTTTGGTGTCGATACGTTGCAGGTATTATAATTTAAACAGAGATTTTTCATCTATTTTTCGATATATAACTAGTCTCACTTTTACCAAGAAATTAATTATTTCACATGCAGTAGTGGCCAAAATTTTAGTCCAGGTGCCGAATTTGTAGGTTTTCAATAGAACGATGATTCGTAAGATTCCAATGTTTATTATATTTAATGAAAAGAAACTAACAATGAACAGACTTTAACTTTAACAGAGTGAACATACGCAGAGTTTAAGCTAGCTGTTTTCTGCTTTCTGGTATCTGATTTCGGTTGAAATCTTTCATTGAAGCTGCTGTGTTTTGTTTCGAAATGGCGTTTGATGTTAGTAACTTTGCTGACCGCTACCGTTTGCGAACAGATCAAGCAAGTTGGCTTAGCATTGTTATGTTCAGGTAGAATGAAGCAAAATTGATCCGTCCAATCTTCATTAAACAGTCTATTTTCGGTGTCAACTTTGCGTTTCTTTGTAGCCATTGCAATTGGGAACTTACTTATTTGGTCTTATGCGTCTGTCTCGATTCTCGATTCTAGCCCACCATAACTGAAGTATTTTCAGTAATGCTGATAAGGTCATGTGACGCGCAAGTGAGGGGGGCTGGACTAGCCCACAAGGGGAAATGCGGGGTGGAATTGATAGTTACAAGGTAGCATTTCTTGTTGGATTGGTTGCTGAAATTATGTTTGGAATAGTGTTCCCAAACAAAATGTGTAGAAATACCAGAAGGAAGAAACTATTTTTTATTTCCAAAAAAAAATTAAAAGGTTTTTTTTTTTTTTTTTTTTGGGTAGGGAAATAAAAAAACATTCTTCCTTCTGGCATTTCTCCAAAAATTCTCGCGGACCATAAATCAACCCGTCACGGGCCGCCTATTGGGGACGCCTGCCTAGGGGCTTGTCCAGGGTGTCTCCCCACATCCCGCCCAGTGACTGCTAGGATAGGCTCCAGCATCCCCACGACCCTAAGAGCAGGATAAGCGGTTCGGATAACGGATAGATGCTTATGAGTCTGAGTCATATTTTCTGATAAGTATTTCTAACTCAGTTGTACTTTATAAGTAAAATCTTCATCTAAAATTCACAAAAACTGCACATTTAACAGCTCCTTTGTGAAAATGTTTTCCCCCGGGGGAGGATGCCCCTAGCCCTCCTACATGGTATGGTTGCTTGCCGTTCCACCACATTAAGAAAAACTAATAGGGGAAACACTGACATGAATAGATAAATATAGAGGGGGTTGGAGGGGGACATAAAAGGAAAAATAATTGTTTACGTCCATACATTCATCACCAGCTTATACACTGATTTTCAGGCCAAAATAAAGCGGCTATTTTGAATATTTATTAAACCCTGAAGTCAGACATTGCATTTGCTGTGTCCACTGAAAATGTAACATGAACAGATAACAGCTGAAAGAAACGTTGCTAAAATCACTACAGTATAAGCTGTTCAGTGCAAGTACCCAGAGGATCTCTATATATCGATGTGATCCTCTGATTGATTGATATGCATTCTGTTTCACTTCTGCCACCCATTAACCCGAAATATCACCTTTCTCCCTGTCTGTCCTCCGCTCTCTCTGCTCTCAGTGAGGAGCGCATGACAGCGGCGCGGGTGAGGAAGTGTGTGAAGTGCGGGATGGGCCTGGTCAAGTCAGAGGGCTGCAATCGTATGTCGTGCCGCTGTGGCAGCTTCATGTGCTACCTCTGCCGAGAGCCCATCACTGGCTACAACCACTTCTGCCAGCATGCCCGGTCGCCCGGCGCACCCTGCCGTCACTGTCGCAAGTGCTCCCTCTGGACCGACCCCACGGTGCGCCCACACATGATCACCTGTACAAATGCCGATTTCTGAAACACTGTGTAACAATTTCGACCGTTAGATTTATCTTTAAAATGAAATGGGGGGGGGGTAAGGCTGTCATTTTTTAAAATAATTTTATCAACAAAGTTTTTAGTTTCAGAATTTTTGTTGTCTTCATTTTTTAGTCATCTTGTACGCCATGTTTTTCAGATGCGGGATTTTATTGTTTAGCAAAACATCTTTGTTGTAGTGTGAGCTGTGTAATGACAGCTCCTCTGCCACTGAAAAACTGGCTTGCACACCACGTTTATTCTGAAAATTAATCATGTGGTAAAAATATGTCAAAGTAACTGGTCATTATGGGATTTAGTCATTACCTAGGTAAAGTGTTAAACTCAGCATTGGGATTAATTCCCAATCTCAAATACACACTTAGGCACTCACAAACACACACAAAAATGCCCATTAACAACACTCTGACCCCAACCATCTGATTGCATGGCAGCACACAGTGACCTGGCCCTAATATTACTGGAAGTCCAGAGCAGCAGTTAGTCTGTGAGTAGCTAATCACCTGGACCCGATCCAGTACCACCAGAGAGGCACCAGAGCCAGCCAGAAAGACAATGCCAAGAAGAGCCTAAATACTTTAAGCCAGGGGGAAATTTGAGGGGTGTTGGGGGGGCGGCTGCCTTATTAACACATTATGTAATGCATTTATATTGCCAAACATTGATTTTTAAAGGAAAATGTGATGCATTACAACATTTTATAACTCACCACATCCCTTTGACCCCTTAACACACTGTCATCTGTAATTAACCGCAACATTAAGCATTTTGTTCAGCGCTATGCCTCATGCTAGTCACATCAGCTGCTAAGATCCCCCCAAATACATTTCGCCAAGACCTAAAGAGTATCACCATTACCAAGAAGTAGCTTCATGTACACTTTGCTGCAACATAACTCCTACCATTTGTCAAACTGGAAAAACTCATTTATCCAAAAACTGTCATTGCACTCTGCAGTTTACTGCCCCAAACTACAGACCCAGTAGCTACAGTTACCAGTATGAAGTAAGAAAATGTAACTTCAGGTCTAGCCACAGCCAGCCTACAGCTGAGCTGACAACATGTTGGTACACTCAGATGCAGTACTGTGAAAACACCCACCTGCAGTACTGACAGTAATAATATGATGCAATTATACTGATGAAGCTACCTACATGTGTACCGCATAAAAATATTTCATGATAATTATCTTTGTGTGTGTGTGTGTGTGTGTGTGAACAGCAAGATGATGAGCGCATCATTCAGGAGATCCAGAGGGAAGGGGAGGCTGAGCTGAATAAGAAGTGTGCAGGTCTGTATTCATGTTACATTGATTTGTCTAGAATATAACATGGCTAGATCAGGACAACCCTCAAGGTTATGGCACAGCATTGCTAATACAACATGGTGGCCGACAGTATTTTTAACACTATATTTGTGTAGCTTTATCCAGTGATTGTCCGATCTTTCAAGGAGGGGTGAGCAACATGACACTAAAATGTCATCATGACTTGCCTTCACAGGAACATTGTGGACGTTGTCCCATTATAGCAATCCAGAATCATTACTGTTTACATTGAGCGCATTCACCATATTTTGACTGTCTCATCACATGCCTTGCATGTTTTTACTTTTAGCTCGGGTTGTATATTTTATATTTTTTAGATAAAGATATTGCACATGAGTGGTTTGGGAAGTGATCGACTAAAGGTTACAGAATCCATTTATCGACTGTTGTTTAGAACAGCCGCAGAAAGGTGTGTTTGTATTCTGCTGTATCAAACATCACAACATTGCATCTTCAAGTTTAATGTCTTTTTATTCCCGACCGGGTGAGAAACATAAAGTTAAAAATGGAGCTATTTCAGGAAAAACTCGGCAATCAAATAGTAACTTTTTGAGGGATGGCATGTGTGTCAGTCAGTCTGTCCATCCATCAGAAGGGGTCGTGGTGAGGCTTACACCGATGGTTAATACAGAATGGTATGACCGCCCATGGGCAAGGGCTGCTGTGTATGTCCAAGCAGAAATCCTGGAAAATGATTTCCTAGAAAGAGTGGGAACCCTGTTGCTCTAGGAATGTTTTTCATGTCCCGCTTTTAATAATCACTGTCATTGTATTTCACTCTGTATCTTTTTTTATTTGATTATTGTATTCAATGTTCTTATTCATAGTTGTTCTACTTTTTATTTTTGTTTAATTTAGGTTGTGAATCACTTTGTTTGACTAAGTGCTATACAAATTTAAGTTTTTACTACTACTACCACTACGATGTATATAGCATTTTGTACTACATATCCCTTTTATTGTTGAAAATCTGTGTATATCAAAATGTGTGTAATTAAGATTTAGAATACTATTTTTGTAAACAAATAACTGAGACTGGGTGGCACAGTGGTTAGCGTGGTCACCTCGCAGCAAAAAGGTCCTGGGTTTGAGCCCCGGGGTATTCTAACCTTGGGGGTCTGCCCGGTCATCCTCTGTGTGGAGTTTGCATGTTCTCCCTGTGTCTGCGTGGGTTTCCTCCGGGTGCTCCGGTTTCCTCCCACAGTCCAAAGACATGTAGGTCAGGTGAATCGGCCATACTAAAAATTGTCCCTAGGTGTGAATGTGTGTGTGTGTGTGTGTACTGTGTCAGTACTGTGTGAGTACTGTGTGATGGTCTGGCAGCCCGTCCAGGATGTCTCCCCGCTTGCTGCCCAGTGGCTGCTGGGATAGGCTCCAACATCCCCACGACCCTGAGAGCAAGATAAGCGGTTTGGATAGTGGATAATGGATGGATAACTGAGACCTTGGAGAAAGATTTTGTTACAAAAAAGGTTTAAAACTCTGTTTGGATCAGGTTTAACTTTGTGAACTATGGTCAACACCACAAAGAAAGTATCAAGTCATGAATTGAATGATCTCTATGTCCACTTCGACATACATACAACCCCCCCCCTTCTCTCTCTGTCTGTCTCTCACTCTCTCTTGCAGATAATTCAGGGAAGAGAGTCGGCCCTCCTCCTGAGCCTGCTGCCGATGCCAAGCGGCAGCGTGTTGGTCCGCCACCTCAGAACCCTCCCAATCCCCCGGCCATGCCTCATGTGCATGCAGTACGAGCTCCTCTGTTGGTCCCTCCACGTGTCGTTTACCCACGGGCGGAGCCCCAGGCTGGAATGTTCCAGATGATGGGACCCCAGTTGGCCCCAGCACCTTATGTCCCTCCGCTGCAGCAATTTCTCGCCATGAACAACAATAACAACAACCACCACCACCACCACCCTCCTCCTTTCAACCACAACGACCATCATCATCATCGCCGTCATCATCATAATCATAATAGGAACATGATGGACTTGCCCATGCACTATGGACCTCCGCACAGATACTACAGACGTGTCTAACAAACACAGACACACTCAGCCAAGTTAATGTTCGTCCTGGAAGAACCATCTTGTTCTGGGCAGAACAAGGAGCTGATGTCGTGCACAGGAAGCACACATGGATAAACACGCGAACACACAGAGCCATGTTAACACAGATAATACACACACATGGGTGTTACATGTTTGATTTCTTTGCGACTTTTTTTTTTTCCTCAAAAAATGTGTGGTGTTTTACCTCGCCTGTCCTGAAAACATCCATTTACTCTTTTTCCATGACTGTTAAACACTCCCGCTCCCCCCTCTCCTCCCTCTCCCGATCTCTTCAGATTGCTCATGTGCCCATACACACAATTCAAGTTAGATCACAAATCATGGCAACCCTGAATCTGATGTGTGCTAGCAGGTTTGAATGAGAAGTCAGTCACATGAAAATAGGTGTTAGTGTAGACACACACACACACACATCGTATATACACACACACACACAATTGGACCCCTTGCCTTTTTCCACTGATTTTGGGATTTATAAAATGTGGTTTACACCCTGTGTTGCTTTTTTTTCATAAGTGTTATTTGTGGGACAGATCTAAATAGTTGAGTGCTTTGAAGCAAACTTTTTATTTACTGCTGATAAAGATATTTTTGAATTACTTAAAAAAAGCATTCCATATTGTATCTTTGCGTAATAAGTGAGAGCATACAATTTTCTGATAAACATGTTTTCATATTGCCTCTATCTGGTTCACTTGTGATTAACCGCCACTTGCGACTGTTGTGTGTAGACGTGGTGAAACTGGTCCCTTGCCCTCATAACAGGACACCACAACAAGTCCTCCTTTACTTTATTCGTTTGCTTTTATCACCCCCTCCTTAATGTCTCATTTTCATCTCTACCTTTTCTGCCTGCCCGCACCAACATATGGGGGGGGGGGGGGGCTGTAAGTGAGGCTCCGCTCGTCTCATCCAGAGAAAAGAGGCTGAGTCACAGTAAGGTTTTCCACCAATCACGTGACGACTAGTCGGTCTTTCCACCAATCCCGGGGCACAGATCGCCAGGCTCTGTGAGAGAAGGGGGTTCTGTGTGCAGCCAAGAGGGCTGTAAGTGTGACAAATCACTTTTCTACACACATGCGCTCAATCACACACGCGCAGCCCTTTGTTTCTACGTGTAGGCTGCTGAGAGTACCACAGTCAACTCCGTTTAGCCCGGGGAGCCTAAGAGTTTAGTCATGGGTGGTGGGACTGGGACGGCGTGGTGTGAAATGGCGAGAGCCGGAGTCGCCATCACCAGCTTGTGTGTGTGTGTGTGTGTGTGTGTGTGTGTGTGTGTGTGTGTCTTAAATTGTCCCCTTTGTGTTATTGTACAGCATTCTAAAACACACGATGCCGAACAAAGGTATATAAAACCATGTCTTACATGAGTTGCACATCTTGGGGTTTACATTGTTCACAGGCACGTCCGTTTGATTTCCTGAGCTTTTCTTCATCTCTGGCCTCTCCCATTAGAGAATATGAATAACTTAGCGCTGAGTAACACTTTCATATCTAATGAATCGACAATACTGGGTTGTTTTTCATGTGAGCTTGGAGGCACATTCACTGCCTACTATACTCACTGTGTGTGTGTGAGAGAGAGAGGCTCCATGTTGTAGAAGTCATGGGACGGCTGTTCAGCAGAGTGTGATTCCGGTGAAGCCCTTGACCCCAACTCCTTGAGACCTTTAACCTTTGCTCATGCTGGCTATCCCGTGATGGCCTGCGGTAGACGAGGCTATCGTCCTCGCCTGAATCTCTAAAAACAATTAAGTCTTAATTTAGAAGAAATCCTATTCTGGTCTTTCTCATGCTGTTCCGCGTTAGTGGGCGAGGAGCCCCGGGCCTGCAGGATCATGGCTCATGGTTTAGGTATTATGAGTGGTGTGGAGTATTATCCACGAATGAGTCACTTGACTTAGGAACAAAGGGCGGTCTTAAGCATTGTGGCTCAGTGATGGAAACTTCTGCCATCGTTACTCATTGCAACGAAATGCTGTCAAGTTACACGCATTTTTTTCTCCCAATTTACTGGCCCAATCGCTCCCTATTTTAGTTAAAACATCCACCCTCGTATGCGTTCGCCAACTGCATCTCTCCGGCAGTCTCGAAGAAGACGCCTCGCCACTTCCGTGACAAGGCGACTCCAGGCCGAACCCTTTCTGGTAGAGGCTAGTTCCCATCGATGCAGAGAACGGTCAACTGAGCATGCGCAAGTACTCGTTGCCTCTGTTGTTTGGGTAGGTTAGGGCGGGGTTAGAGTTAAAGTTAGCTAATCAGACGCAGAGTAGGGGTGGGTCTTAGAATCCTAGCGCCTGGATGCTATGCGGGGCGTGTGGCGGTATTTCGCGCATGCTCCGTTGACCGTTCTCTACTCCATTTCCGTTCTTTTTTTTGCATCGATGGGAATTAGCCTCTACCCCCCCCCCCCACTCAGAGACGCGTTCATATGACGAACACAAGCCAACTCCGCCCCCTCCCGAAGACAGCCCGGCCGTAGTCGGAGTTGACGAGACCGAGGCTCGAACCCCGGTCCCCAGTGGGCAACTGCATCGACACAAAGCCGATGCTTAGACCGCTACACCACCGCGGATCCTAGTTACACACATTTCTAGGTAGCCTTCGCTCTGCAGTGAAGATACGTGTAGCGCTATCTATCCCTTTTAACTGTCAAGGACAACGCTCCTGAGTTCTCTATACAACTCGGTATTCAATAAACTATTGAAGTATGTTAACTTCGCTTCTAATGTGTTTAAAGTATGTTCTAAAGGCTCTAAATGTCTTACAGTGTCATCTGGTAACTCCAACTAAAAAGGTTGACTACCCCTTTAAGGTGTTCAGATATGGCATATGACCCCTTTAAGGCAATCTAACATGGTCTTGACACCTCAATGTGTCACCGAGTAACTTATATTAAAACGGTGGACTAGCCCTGTAAGGTTCTAAAATATGGTGCATTAGCCCTTTAAGGTTATATACTATGGTCTACACATCTCTGGGTGTCACTAGGTTACTTCCAGTAAAAAGGTGGACTAGCCCTTTAAGGTTGTCTCAACATGTCACTTACCATAGCCTAGACACCACAGGAATAAACACACATGAATAATCCACACTCACACAGGTACATAGAATTATATATACAAATGTATTATGAGTAATAATTATTAGAATGAATGAAAGTAATAAGCCTCAATGGCTAACAAGCATCAGCATTCATATATACACAAATGAATGACCAACACATTAGCATACAGCTCAACAACCCTATAAGTAAGCCGGCAATAAAAATAAAAGAAAGTCAACCCCCAGTTGCAGGCCTGTTTCTTTATCGGGTACGTTGGGGCTCT
This sequence comes from Lampris incognitus, assembly GCF_029633865.1. Classification (NCBI taxonomy): domain Eukaryota; kingdom Metazoa; phylum Chordata; class Actinopteri; order Lampriformes; family Lampridae; genus Lampris; species Lampris incognitus. The sequence goes on along the minus strand of NC_079220.1, from coordinate 14,072,304 downwards.
AAACAGCCCTCTTCGCTCCGCTTGGGAGCCCGCACATCCAGCTTGTACTCTCAAAGAATGAATGCTCCTCTTCGTCTCCCGCTTCCCACCGCAGCACAGCAGCGAACGTCAGGCAGGCAGCCATCCTAGTGTAAACTACTAAGACACGTTAGTCCCTAGCTAACGGGTCTGACCCTTTAGCCGAGCGTTTAGTGATGTCGCCTTGTGGTGCAGTACACCCCGTATCGAATCCCGCCCCGGGCAAGAAAATAACCAGTTACATTGGTGGCAGCGGTGGGATCCGGAAACGTGCAGATCCTCAGAAGTCTCTTCGGAGCGCGGGAATAACAAGGCGCGCTTCCGGGAGAGGGTGACGACTGTAAACTACTAATAAGACACGTTAGCCCCTAGCTAACGGGTCTGACCCTTTAGTCGAGCGGTTACTGATGTCGCCTTGTGGTGCAGTACACCCCGAATCGAATCCCGCACCGGACAAGAAAATAACCGGTTACACTAGCTAACTGGCTAGTTAGCCGTTAGCACCAAACCGTGCGCTCGCCTCGGCAGCACAACACGGCAACAGACGACTCCCTCTGCGTTCCTCGATGGTCGCATGAACACAACACTACACTGTAACTGATAACGTTACTTCACTAAACTAGAAGGCGGCCCGACTCACTGTGGGGCAAGCCCCTCACCGCATCCAGTCCATTCGCGCGTCTTGCTGTGCTAGCAACGAACACCGACTGGCTAGCTCGCTCCGTAACGTCGCTGGGTCCACATATGGGACTGACGAGTAGTCAGTTTGTCTCCCCAGTCCACACAAACAGTTCCCGGGATGGGTTTCGGTCAGAGACCCGCACACATCACTGTTCACTAAACTTCAATTACATTTCTCTCACCGCAAAATAGCATATAACAACTCGACATCAAACTGCTCCGTTTTTCTCACACAACGGGCGAGTGACCTCCCTTCTCTCCCAGTTCAGTCTGCTCGCGCTGACGTTCCCCGCTGCCCTCTCAATCAATCACATTCAAGATAAGTTATTCTCTCCACAGCCAACCAATCACAACAATGGTAAGTTTTCAACAATAAAAGTAAATGCATTTCACATTGGTAAACAACTGTTGCAGAACAATATCAACAATATAATATATTCATATTCAAAAGGTAAACAAAATAACAAGCATAGGCCAAACTCTTATCTAATAGTGCAATATAATATATCTGAGGCCTATAATTTAACCACAGGGTTACATACGATTGAAGCATGTGCTGTTTTACAAACTCTAATTCGGGCTCTGAATTCACCCGCAAACTAAATCCAGTCGCGGCGTGTTTTTCTTGGGGGGTGCATTGGCGTCCGAGGTCGTATATCCGCGCTGAGCTTTTGAATGCCAGCGGTGTGTGTTATTGTTTCTTTGACCTATTCACAATCCAGTCTGGGCCTGGGTCGGTATGATGAGTGAGAGGGCGGCGAGGCCCTCGGCGGCTGTTTCCCTCTCCCTGCTGACTTGCTCCGCTCCGCTGGGCTGTGATGGGACGGATTTCACTCCCGCCTTTTGTCTGGAGTCCTGAGCTGTGACGGAAGACACGACCCAGACGCGATGCATGCGCCAACCCCGACACCTGAGCTAGGTAAATACCGAGGCCACGCCAGCTTCCTGTTATTCCGGGACCACTCGCCTGTGGTTGAGTGTTTGTGACTATTTCATCCTTGTTTATCAGTGTGTCCCCCCCCCCACACACACACACACGGTACGCATTCTTTTGTCGAGTTTCTGGCAACCCAGACAACCGGCATGGCCCCACAGAATCAGCGCGCATGTGCGTGTGTGTCTCCGTTTTACTTGTGTACCCCAATATCACAAATTTGCCTCAGGGGGCTTCACAGCAATACAACATCCTGTGCTTCAGTGGGGGAGGAAAGATAGGAAGGAACCTCAGGGAGCGCAACAGAGGAGGGATCTCTCTCCCGAGACGGACAGACGTGCGACGGATGTTGTGTATATAGAATAAAACACAGTTTACAGAATACAGCATTGAAAGAGGATAACAGAATTATAACGGAATTTCAGAAGATGGAGAATATGAGGAGCAGGAGGAGGAGGACGCCAAGCAGCGTCCTGGTGCCACCAGGAGCCGCACCACCACCGTGTGTGTGTCTGCACATGTAAATGTGTGTGTGTGTGTGTGTGTGTGTGTGTGTGTGTGTGTGTGTGCGTGTGTGTGCGTGCGTGCATATTGATGCACTTCTGTCTGGTCCTCAGGGACTGGTGTCTGGCTGCATACGCTCCCAAGACACTACACCACCACCACCCGGGGGGGGGGTGTTTGGGTGTGTTTATTGTGTGTCATTCTTTTTAATGACTGTGTGTTTTTACAGCACTGCTGCTCGGTATTTTGACACCTGCGTGACTGTTTTTATGACCCGCGCCTGTCTCACGGGGGCTGCTGTCAGTTTCTGCTCAATACGACCAAGGGGGTGCTCTGCGGCACGTCACCGCATCGTTGCTGTGAGCGGATGTTGAAACACGGGAGCGGTGGTCTTCCCCAGACTCACGGGAGTCCTTTTAGGTGCAACATTCAAATAGGCACGTCGTCATTTTGGATTTATCTTACGATTTCATGGTAGCCCTGTTGGCAGTTTGTAGCGTTTGTACCACTACGACAGCCTCGGCAGGCCCCTTAAAAACAAAAAAAAGTGGTACTTCTGTTCGACATGAGTAAAAACGACGTCACACCCGTGAAAGGGGGGTATTGCCAGTTTTTAAAGACATTTTATGGTTTGCAAAAACCTTCCTGCCCTGCGTGATTAATGTCTAGTGGTCGGTAAACCTGTGTGGACCCACGTGGCTCCGTCATAGCACGTGAACCACAGCAGCGGATTTGGGATGTGACAGAACGGGAACAGCGGACGAGTGCAGGAGTACAGTTTACTCGCGCAAAGTCGGTGGAGAGGTGGCGGCTCGTGCGTGGAGGTGGGGGAGGGAAGGGGTTTTCAGACTGGCTCAGCGGTCCCGGTCCTCTTGCTGTTTCCTCAATGATGAGCTCTTTTCTGATCAAAGGCAGACCACCCCCACCCCAGCCCACTATCTAACCCCACCACCACCACCCCCCCCACACACACACACACACACACACACACAGCCCCCCACTCAATACACACACAAGGGCCCTACCTCATTCATTCTGCCTTGTGGGGTGTCAGAGGATGTAATGAAGGGCTTGACGTTTCTGGCCCTGACAACGCCCTGGTGCAACACACACACACACACACACACACACACACACACACACACACACACACATTCCCATTCTCTCGCTCTTTCCTCTTTTTCCCTCCCCTGATGCCCCTCTTCAATTCAGACCTGACAGTTTCCAGCAGCTGTTGTTGCTATGGTAACGGGGGAGGGGGATCTGTGTCTGCGTCTCGCTCTCAGATGAGGGTGGAGACGGTGGCGGCCATTTCGCACATCCCCCCCCACCCACCCACCCACTCACGCAGCCAGCCGTCGTCAAAAGGCGCAGACAGAGGGAGGACCAGCTAATGCTTCTCTGCCTGCAGCCCGACGTTTTACCCACAAACCACTGCGTCGATTTCAGGGATCTGGGTCAGATTTTAGAGTGACTCATCTTTTCGGTATAGAGAGAGATTTGTGTGTGTGTGTGTGTGTAGCGGCGGGGGGCAGATTAGAGACTTGCTCAGGAGGCTCCATCATTACATTACCATTCTGAATGCTGTCCCGGGGGGTGGGGTGGTGGAGGGTTTGCCCTTTCCCTGCACCAGAATAAGGGGAGGGGGGGTTGGGGGGTTGCCCTTTCCCCGCACCAGAATAAACGTTTCAGCACAAAGGGCTCCATTCAAGAGACGGGGGGGGGGGTGCATGTGTGCGCATGTCTTTCCATGCTTGTGTCTGTCTACACAAGCGGGCCGCCATGTGAAAGCTGCTGCTGCAGCCAGGAGAACCGGATGGGGAGCAAACATGTAGCAGATACACATTCATTATGCAGCAGCGAACGGGTTTCCAGACAATCTCAGGGGCGGTGCTCGGTTTAGGTACTGGGGGGGGGGCTTGTACTTGCAAACTGAATAAATCCTGAAACAAAACCCAAAGAGTAAAGAGAACATCACCACAAGACACACACACACACACACACATACACGTGAGTAGTGTTTTCAAATCCCTGTTTTATTTGTTGTTGGATTTCAGGTGAACCAATGGCAAGAGAGGAAGATTAAACCACAATATCAAAAAATTATACAAAACAATATAAAAAAGGAAATTCCAGTTATACAAAGCAAAGATGTGGCCGTTTTATTATCCATTCTTTTCTTCTTCTTTTTTTCTACTGCCCATAAACTCAGTAAGGCACAGTCATTACCACATGCTTTCCCTTCCACATCTGTTTGTCTGAACCTTGGTCTTGGAAACCGGAGGAGACAATGGTCTCCCGAGGAGAACCACTCCATTAGCTGGCGATTCTCAACCCTTCTTTGCAGAGATGTTCAAACCTTCACACGGGGGGGAAAAATGGTTTTGTGTAGAGATGGGGATCTAGTGTTTTCTCTGGTTTGTTTAACCAGACGAAAGGCATGAGAACCTCTTTCGTTCATGGTCCCCCCCCCAAAAAAGTCATCTCGAGACTGTTTGTGCTCCTATGCAGATTAAGGACAAAAATCAACAACTCTCAAAGTCGTTTTTTTCCAGGGAAACCAAACTGAAGGGTTGAGAATCACAGCAGCATTTTAACCTGCAGGTTTAATTCGCTACACAACTAAAGATCGGCATGAACACATTCCAGTCAAACACGACCGCTGCCGCTGGGGCAGACAAGTCAAGCACCAAACTCAAACTCGTGCGAGCAAACACCCTCAAGTACATGTCTTCCTCCCGTCTCATCGTCCCTCCTTTTTTTCCACCTACACCGAGTCTGGATCAGCTAAACCTACAACATAAACCAAACACACACTTATAATAGGTTACAGGTATGTCTGGACGCTTTGCAAATTTCAGCCGAGTCAGTGCAAATGGATAGGAATTTTAAAAAAAAGAGAGAGAGAGAGAATTAGATGATTTAGTATGGAGGTTTTTCTAGGACACTCCGTAAAGTCTCTTGATTATGGCAAACCTATCCAAGCACAGGTTCAGCAATTCAGAACAGGCTAGCCCGTCTCGACTTTGTGCAGTATGAGACCACAGAACGTGGACTGACTGGCGACAAGTTCCCGTCTGTGGTTGAGATGCTATGAGACAGGCTTGCAAACTGCGAAAACACACGGCGATATTTTCATGTGTGTAGTGAGATGGACAGCACCAGATTCACGTTGTCATCAGTTGCATGAATAAGTAAGATGGGGGGGGGGGGAGCCGTCCTTCCAGTATCAGGGTTCTACGTTCAGGACAAATGTGACAAATCTCGACTTTGTTCAAGGGATTTAAACCAAAAAAAAGGCAGCTAAACGTAAACTAAACGTTTCATTGCAGCACCCTCGCCATCTGCATAAGTCGCTATAGCTAGCTAGCTAGCCACGCCCGCCCATGATAATGTCTGTGCCTTGGATATAGAAAACGAAATTCATGCAACTGGGTTTTTCTTCTAGTAAGATAGGTTGAGTGCAGTAAACATCTGACCGTGCCTTTTCTTTATAAACACCACGGGACAATAGTTTAAGTTTGTGGAAGGGAAGGAGCACAACGTATTTTCTTTCTAGTTTTACTTACTACATCCTGTTTGGTCCGGGGGACAAAAAAACAAAAAATAAAACAAAAGGGAAACTCAAGACTCTGTGCCAACCAATGTGATCACAGTTAGAAAAAGGAAACTGGTTTACATTTGAATATTGTACAGTTGAGATGAAAAGGGCTCGCACCCAGTGGATACATCATCTTCATCATCTTAAATCGTCAGATTCTCTCCAGTTATATCACATAAATCATCACACAGAGGCAATAGAGCCCGCTCCAGAAACAAACACACTAGACCTGGTATGATAACAAACAAAAAAAAGTATGTTGGAAACAACACACAAACCACTTCGACATAACCCAACCTCGTAGAAACAGACCCACTAGACTAAGTCCAGCACAAACCATCTCGCCACGTCATCGCACAACCCAGCTAACACCCAGTTAGCTAGCTAGCTAACAGTGGCCACACTAGACTGTTTGAAAGAGTAAACGGTTTCAGAAGATTTGGTCGGGAAGAAATTTCAATATATCAGACCAGACACCATAAATACTGCCATCATGTGCTGCTCACACAGACAAAGCTAGGTAGAGGGGCAAAGGGAGAGGGACAGGGTGAATTAGGAGATGAGGGGCTCTTTTGAAAGGTGGCTCTGCTCTGGGAATAAAGAGGCTTGGAGGGGGTGGGGCAGATGAAATGAGAAGCAGCCCAAATACAAAATATAAGGTGAGGAGATGAAGGAGCAGCGGGTGGAGCAGCGAACCAGATTGGAGCAGGAAAAAGTGCACAGCCCCCCGGTAGCTATGGCAACAGATAAAGGTCGGCACTGCAGAGCAGAGCTGTGGGGGGGGGGGGGTAGAGGAGAAGAAGAGGGATGGAGAGAGAAAAAGAAAAGGAGGAGGAGGAAGAAGTAGTGTGGGTGGGTGGGGCAGAAAAAGAGCAAATTATACCTAAACGGCAAATGCACTCCTTCCTTCTCTCCCGCCCCCTTCTCTCCTCTACCTCTTTCCATTCATTCCTCTCTCACTGTGCAGTTCATTAACATGTAGGTCATAAGGAGGGGAAAATACGGGGTGAGGAAGGGAGGGGTGGACAGGGCGGTGGGAAGGTTAGATATACGAACGGGCGTGCATGCGTGTGTGCGGGTGAGAGGTGCGACGCCACACGCTCGTGTTGCCACGGTAACCACCCATCGCACTCTCGCCGTCCTTCAGTACTCCCAGAGCGTGGCGGACTCCAGGTCGTCGGCGTTGGCCTTCAGCACGCCGGCGTGGTCGCCGCGGAGATACTTGCCGTCCGCCACGTGGCGCACGGCCAGCTTGTTGTAGTCGCAGAACTCAAAGAGGAAGTCGACGGGTGTGTCACTGCTGCTCACCACCGACTGCTCGTTACCAACCATCCAGTATTTACCCGTGGAGTCTGGGGAGAGAGGATGGGTGTGAGGGGAACATGGAGGGAGGGAGGGGGAGAGAGCGAGAGAGACAAAAAGAGATGGGTAAAAAAATAAAGGCAGACAAGTCAAGAATGATGGTACAATAGCCAGTGGGTAGAGGATGAGCAGTGTGTGTGTGTGTTTTTGTGTGTGTGTGTTTAGTTGCAGAGGGAATATGTGAGGGGAGACAGAGATAAGGGAGTGAGGGATAGATGGAGGGCGTGTGGTTTGTGTAAGAGTGTAGGAAATAATGGTCGGACAGAGAGGAAACAGACGACAAAAGGGAAGGACGGTGCAGAGTGGACCAGGAAAGGTGTGAAGAAAAGGAAGGGTGGAAGAGGATGAAAGGATAGAAGATGGATGTGCCGGGAAGGGGAAACATTAAGAACCGCCTTTGTCTCGCAACATCCTCTAATTCACGGGCAGAAAAATCAGAGAAATGAAATCCCCTTTTTAGCAGCGACGCCTCATAATGGATAAGCGTGTAATGAGGATCCCTGATTGAATGAATTAATCCCTCATATGCCTGTAGGTGGTCTTTAGTGTGACAAATACCTCTCTACCAGCTGCGTGTCTTGACGGCATTGTTCCTGTGTGCAGGTGTTTGCACACACACACACACACACACACACACACACACACACACACACACACACACACACACACACACACACACACACACACACACACACACACACACACACACACACACACACACCTAGGGGTTGAAGACCACCTCTTAACAGCGCAGGTTTCCTCCCTGTAATAAATCTAATGTGTCTGTTGCTTCACGTCGTAAGACCACGGTAACCATGGACCACAGTGGGCGATGTGCATGCAGGTTTTCTTTCCAACCAAAACGCTCCATCGCCTGGTTAACACAACTTCAGTCAGACATGAGAGGACTAGTCAGCGGTTGTCTTTATCGGAGGGAAAACCTGCATACACGCAACCAGAGCTGGGAAATATTTCAATATCGATATACTGCTAGACATGGTCTCAAATTCTGGTTATAACATGGTGATGTAACTTAAATGCTGTCATTCCTTGGTCTGAAAGGCGGCGTTCCAGTAAAGCGATGTCATTTTCTGACCTTATTAGACCTTTTTCACCGCGTGAAATGAACAATGAACGCCTCTACCTGTTTGGTCATCATATCCACATTACCAAGAATAATTTCTCAAAATTTTCTTGTGAGTATATATGAAAGGGGCGACCGGGTGGTGTGGCGGTCTATTCCGTTGCCTACCAACACGGGGATCTCCGGTTCGAGTCCCCGTGTTACCTCCGGCTTGGTCAGGCATCCCTACAGACACAATTGGCCGTGTCGGCAGGTGGGAAGCTGGATGTGGGTATGTATCCTGGTCGTTGCACTAGCGCCTCCCTCTGGTCGGTCGGGGCGCCTATTCGGGGGGGGGGGGGGACTGGGGGGGAATAGCGTGATCCTCCTACGTGCTACATCCCCCTGGCGAACCTCCTCACTGCCAGGTGAAAAGAATCGGCTGGCGACTCCACATGTATCGGAGGACGCATGTGGTAGTCTGCAGCCCTCTCCGGGTCGGCAGAGGGGGTGGAGCAGCGACTGGGATGGCTCGGAAGAGTGGTGTAATTGACCAAAATTCGATTGGGGAGAAAAAGGGAGGAGAAAAAATATATATATACATAGCTGGATATTTGATTTTGTCAGTATTGCCCAGCCCTGCATATGGCCCTCCATGACACATGACTGAGTATCGCCATCTTGGAACCAGATGTTCTAACCAAGTTGTGGTGGGTGAGAGTAAAGTGAATCATAATGAACCTTGCAGGCTGTAGGCGCCATCTCTGAACTCAAGGGTGAAGTAGTCGTAGGAGGAGCGGTTGGAGTCCAGCGTCCCGGTCACCTTCCTGCAGCCAATGAAGCCATGCTCCCCACGCAGCACGATGATGGGGCGGTTAATCAGCTTCATGATAAACTCCTCAGTCTCACCTGATGACAACACAAAGAAAGAAAAAGACACATTAGATGGAACACGTTCATTTACTCGCTTCCGGAGGTGGACCCAAACACTCGTTTGACAACGGTAAGAGTTGACTGAAAATGTCCAAATCTGAATTTCCATTTACAGAGCCAACGCTACTACGGCCCTTGAACCTTTCCTTCCACTAAGCATACGTTTTATTCAAGGCTCAGCGTTTCCGGTTTTTATTTTTCAAAGCCGTCCAGCATGCCCAATTTGGCCACAAGAGGCCACTGTTGCATAACCTCACACGAAAAGGAACAACTTTTGGATCCGTAGAAACGTAACATCCGGGTGAAAATCCGCTTAAAAATCTGGGTATTTTTCGGTGGAAATCGGTAAAAGCCGAAAACGCTGAGCCTTGGTTTTATTTTACGACGCTAGCATTCGATAAAACCGTCTAGAGACTGATAAAGAAATGGCGACGGAAATGAAAAAAGCACACTGACTTGCAGAATCGATGGTGGCTGCTAGCTGGCCGTTTTTCTTGGCGGCGACATATTTCCCGTTGGCAGCCCGGAGAGTCAGCTTCTTCCCACGCCACTCAATGTCAAAGTAGCAGTTAGCTGACCTGCAGAGACGGGGGAGCGAGAGAGAGAGAGAGAGAGAGAGAGAGAGAGAGAGAGAGACAGGAAGACGTTGACAGAGACAACCAAACATACGTGCAAGTTGCCAATCAGATTACACGCTTGCACAGGCCATAAACACACAACACAATCGAATACATCTGGTCCATCGCGTCACCAATGGCGGGGGGGGGGGGGCAGGAGCTCTTCATCCAGGGCTAAACTACATGTAAGGTCATTAAATGTATAAGCTTAGCTTTAATGGGGTTCAGCATCAGCTTCACGTCTTAACTTCACAACTAGATTCTTAAATCCGTTCACACGGAGGGGTGCATGTTGACATCAGGGCTTTGCTTTTTTTGGGGGGGGGGATTTTTCACACACATATACACACACACCCGCATTGTCAATTGTACCTGTCCAATTACCCCACTCTTCCAAGCCATCCTGATCGCTGCTCCACCCCCTCTGCCGATCCAGGGAGGGCTGCAGACTACAACATGCCTCCTCCGATATATGTGGAGTCACCAGCTGCTTCTTTTCACCTGACAGTGAGGAGTTTCACCAGGGGGACGTAGCTCGTGGGAGGATCACGCTATTCCCCCCAGTTCCCCCTTCCCCCTGAACAGGCGGCCCGACCGATCAGAGGAGGCACTAATGCAGTAACCAGGACACACACCCACATCCAGCTTCCCACCCGGCTGCAGACACAGGCATTTGTGTCTGTAGGGATGCCCGACCAAGCCGGAGGTAACATGGGGATTTGAACCAGCGAGCCCCGTGTTGGTAGGCAGTGGAACAGACCACTATGTTACCTGGACGCCCCTCATGGGGCTTTGCTTTCTATAGGATTGTACTGAGCCAAAATTCAGCAAATGGGCACTCATTTGTACCTCGATTTCCAAAACATAAAAAAGATGAAACAAAAACTTGGGACCTTGTCCTGGACCTCATCCTGGACCTCGTCCTGGACATGCTTCTTCAACATAAGAGAAATGGTGTCTGCGGGGAGCCAACAGACTTGAGAGTGTG